>NW_026462711.1:0-62035 GCF_021730395.1 Mercenaria mercenaria | reverse complement strand
AATCGTATAAACGGGACATTTATTTACATTAAATGCTACTGAAAAATACATTAAAAGAATTATAACACTGTGTCATCTTCTCATTTTGTCGTGATTCTAAAAGAAAGTTGGAATTGTGTATCACAGAAGTAAACATATATAACGCTGTGTGAGGAGTGCGCGGTCGTGAGAATTACATATGCAATGCAATTGCACTGGGGCTTTATGTAACTAGAGAGAAAAAACGTGGACAGTCTTAAAAAATTTAATTCTGAATACATGAAGAAAATCGATAAATAAGATATAGAGAATCTATCATTGGTCTTCGGTTAAGATCAGAAAATCCCAACCCGAGGGCACACCGCTCAAGTCTTAAACGAGGCTGTGCCCGAGGGTTGGGATTTCCGATCTTCACCGAACACCAATGATGGATTCTATTTCTCACTTACCACAACAGAAACAACAAGAGCTGTCGGAGGACAGCAACACTTCGACTATTCAACAGCCTTGTCGATTGATTGAATACGAAAGTCAAAAAAGGGGCATAATTTAAAAAAAGCAAAATAGGGTTATGGAACCTGCATAGTGCTTATCAGCTCATGACAGTGGACAAGCGTGTGAAGTTTCAATCCATTCCCATTAGTGGGTACTGAGATACCAGCTTACATATAAGAATTTAACCCAAAACTCCTAAGTTTTAAAAGGGGAATAATTTTGTAAAATGCAAAGTCAAGTTATTGACCCTTTGCACTGCATGTCATATCATAACAGTGAACAAGCGTGTGAAGTTTCAATCCTTTGCAGAATATATTTTAAATATTTGTTTTCTCAGAAACTGTATTCCAGGTGATTGCAAAGTATTTGCATCAGACTTTTGCAAACAGTCTGCAAAACGTATCACACTGAAGCAAAGGGTTTGCAAATAAAAACTTAGATAAATGACAGACTGCAAAGGTTTTGCAAACAAATACTTTATTAAATATTATTTGCGAATACTTTGCATATTATTTGCATGCAAGTTGCAAATACTTTGCTATCACTTTGCGATTACTTTGCTATCACTTTGCGATTTATTTGCCAAAGTTTCAGCTGCGTATTGTAAATTGCTTGCGAAGTATTTGCATTCTGTGTGCGTAGTGTATATTTGCAAAAGCTTTGCAGAATAGTTGCACGTTTCGTTCCATTTCTACGCGTCTGTGGAATATATTCAGCAATCATGTGCTGCAACTGTTCTGCAAAGGTTATGGCAGATATTTGGCAAAGATAAAAAGTATATTCTGCAAAGGCCCTGTTTTTGCATGGGATTTTATTATTATTATACATACAAAAACTTAACCAAAAATTTCTATGTTGAAAAAGGGGCATAATATTGTAAAAAAGCAAAATAGAGTTATGGGACCTGCTTTGTGCATGTCAGATCATGACAGTGAACAAGTGTGTGAAGTTTCAATCCATTCCAATTAGTGAGTACTGAGATACCAGCTTACATATAAAACCTTAACCAAAAGATTCTAAGTCGAAAAAGGGGCATAATTTTGTAAAAAAGCAAAATAGAGTTATGGAACCTGTGCAATGTAAGTCAGTTCATCACAGTAAATAAATGTGTGAAGTTTCAATCCATTCCCACAAGTGGTTACTGAGATATCAGCTTACATACAAAACCTTAACCAAACATTTTTCTATGTCAAAAAAGGGGCATAATTTTGTAAAAAAGCAAAATAGAGTTATGGAACCTGTGCAATGTAAGTCAGTTTATCACGGTGAATAAGTGTGTGAAGTTTCAATCCATTCCCACAAGTGGTTGCTGAGATACCAGCTTACATACAAAAACTTAACCAAATCGGGACGCAAACGCGGACGCATGGGCGAGTCCAATAGCTCTACTATTCTATGAATAGTCGAGCTAATAAAAACAAGCACGAAAATATGAAACTATTTAAAACGCGGGAAATTGACGTTCGTAAGCAGAAGTGACGTCATGATATTTCAGTGACGCACAATAACAAAGTTCCGCTTTAGTTTTATCGTTTGTAGTGTAACGGTACGTTCTTATCATAAAGTAATGAATTTTGAATCGAGAAATACACTGTAAGGAACGGGGAGAAAAGACAAAGGTACCTGATTTTTAATTATTTTACATAAATAGTATGTATATTCAGTGCAGGAAGTAGTCCGTCACAGGAGTGTGAGATAACCCATGTGAGATAAGATTTTCCAGCATTTCTAAAAATAGAGATTCTTCTGTCCGATAAGTGAGAAAGAACATTGTTAAATCACCGTCGTTAATATACGTTATTAAAAAGGGAGAACATTCTCAATTTGACTTTCAGTTCATCGAATCTTCGTTAATTCCGATGAACTGAGTGTGATGATTACGAAAGACGGCTGCATTTTATTACAAAACTGGGCCTGTTGTTCGATTTTTTATTCACTCAAGTGTTCATGTCACCCGCTTAATTGGTGCAAACTTAAACGGTTTGATAGTTGACTGACCAATGTTACACGCTTGTTATGCAAACAATCTAATTTTGACACGGTACTGTTTGCCTAATTGTCACATATCTACATGTATTCAAACTTTAACAAAGGCGATACGCAAACAAGTAAGCTAGCAGACAATTATTGATTTTTGACACAGTTGTCATGGAAAAGGTGTTAAAGTACAAAGTATGTAGTTTTAACGCTGGTTATGATCAAATTAAATAACGTCCGCGGACTCGTTTTTTTTTTTTTTTACCCCCGAAAATTCCGGAGCCAAGAGCCTACCGCGGTATATCGAGTAGCGTTATAACGGGTTTCGAGTGTATGTATATATATAAATATATGTATACATTTATTTTTTAAGTTTAAGGGGGTGGGGGTGCAAGGGAATGGGTGAGGAAACAAAATTTCACATGTTGATTATAAATATTGATGGAAAATGAAAAAAAAAAAAAAAAAAAAAAAAAAAAAATGGGCGAAGTGGGGTGGGGCAGAGGATACATGATCAGTGGAGGGCATGACTGCGTGAAGGAGCGAGGTGGGGGAATGGTACAACTTGCATGTTGATAAATATTCATGAAGGTTTGAAAAAAAATCTAAAATAAGGAATGAATTTTTTTTTTTTTTTTGCGGGGGGGGGGGAAGTTCGGAGGGGGGGGGTGTGTGACCAAGGCAAGTGGGTGACCAGGTGTGAGTGCACAACTTCACATGTTTATAATAAATGTTCATAGAAAAGAATGAAAGAAATTTAATGAAATTCTGCTAAATGGTAAGTTTGTTATGTACACCCTAATATGTGGATTTTTAGACAATTAAAGGGCAATAACTCTGAAGTTACACAAGAAATCCGTACGAAATTGTGTGTGCACAACCACATTATTGTGCTTTAAGTTTCATAGTTCAAGGTCAAATATATCAAAAGTTATGATGCAGAAATTGCCATATTTATAGTACCCTATATAGTTACCTAACACAAGAAATTTCTAAGGGACATAACACTGGTGTTACTTGGGCAATCTGACTGAAACTTGATGGGCCCCATAACCTCATAGTGGTGAACATGTATATGAAGTTTGTTTGAAAAAAAATCTAAAATGAGGAATGAATTTTTTTTTTTTGGGGGGGAGGGAGGGGGAGGGGTGTGATCAAGGTAAGGGGGTGACCAGGTGTGGGTATACAACTTCACATGTTTACAATAAATGCATGAGTGAAAGTATGGAATATTGAAAATCCTGAAAAATTTGCTGGGGGCTTGGGGGCCGCAAGGGCCCCCGGTGGGTCCACGGCAAGGCCCTGGTAGGGGGCCAGGGGGGCGAAGCCCCCCCGGAAGCTTCTGAGAATTAGTGATTTTGAACGCTTAGAACAGCTCTATTCTACCCTTATATGTGTGCCAAAAATTTACTTATTATATTGCACAAAATGCATGATTTTCAGTTAACAGTAACTTTTCTAAGTCAAGGACTTGTTTCAACAATATACCCTCAACATATTTTTGTAAGATTCAGACTGAAACTACCTGAAAATTCTAGCAACATTTTTGTTTTTTCATGCCACCATATTTTAATGTTTTGGCACAACATTCACAAAATGCAGACCCTGCAATATCCGGTTTTCGTAGCCAAAGACCCCATCGATCACCATCAGTGTCACATTCAGATAGCCAAGCCCATCTCCATTTGTTACCATGTTTGCTTTCTAAGTCCTAAGTATTGTACGCTGGCGGTAAAAACATTATTTTTCACGCACTAACCCGTGCAGCCCTAATTACGGCGTGTTTATCCCCGAAAGAAATCTTGATCTTCCTCCTGTTCCTTGTGGAAAGATTGATACTTTGGAGATAAAAAGCGGGCAAACCGTAGAAATCAAGACATGCGTGTGAAAGTCCGTGCAAACTTTGACGCGGCAACTTTTAGGCGCACGTGAAAGTCATGAAAAACGTGAGTGAATAGTTATATAAACGGTCGTCTAAAATGATGTTTTAAAACAAACAGTTGAAGTAAATTTCGGTACGTAACGGGATCGAGTAATCATCACTGCAATATTTTTTATAAAAGTGACTTTTCCGTGGTTGACGCTTGTTTTATAATTGGAACTCTTTACAAGGTGTGTATAATAAAATCCAGACATCACGAAAGTTGCCAAAAAATGGCCGGACATTCGGTCCTGCACTGCCGGGACGAACATTAAATATGAAACAAACAGGAATCTTGCTTCCTTTTATCAGTATGCAGCTGTTAATTATTTTTCTTGTATCCTATCTGATCTAGATTGCTTTGGATTCGAAAATCCCGAAAAATAATTATCAACCCACCCCTGTTCAAAGCGGAAAAAAACATTAACAATTATCGGTAAATATTCTGTTGATAAAATAAGTACTGGCCTTGTTTTCGTCATCAGTAAAAACCCCCTTAAAGAGCTAAAAGAAGTGTGTCGGTATCATGGCATCTGAAGTGGAGATCAAAGTTGCCCGAGATTGTCATGGCATTATGTCATGTTTTCGCGCCATGTGACACATCACTGTCTGATCGTACCGCCTCGGTTCTTTAAAACAGTAAAAAAAGTATCTTCTTTAATTTTTTTAAAAGCGAATGTGCAATATCCCGTATAAACTGACAGGTAAATGTGTCAAACGATAAGTGACCTATTTGCCCTAATTTTTTTTACATTATTGTTTGAGAAGTATATCTCACATAGTGTCGTGTCAAAAATACATCTACAAATATTCATTTACTTATCAAACTTATTTAAAACCGCAGCGACATCATACTGCTTTATTTTAAAACCATATTTCTATTTACGTTCACGAGGTCACGTAACCTCTTCTGCCGCATTACACAGAAATCTGTTTGCCAAAAATTGTTTTACTCATGTATTGAAATAGCTGCTGCTTTTTTATTATTTAAGATTTTTTAATTCTGTTTTTTGTACTTTCTTGTCAAAAGTCTGAATTTTATGACCATAGAATGTAGTTTTTATTTACTTTTAGAAATAAATAAATATTTAAGATCGCGCTGTTTGAAATTTTACAAATAAATGTATGAAAATTCGATCGTTTTTATACTTTTGCCTACATTTCTGTCGATATCTTATTAAAATCGTTATAGAATTCAAACTGTATTACTTCTCAAGCGGTGTTGAAAATTTGAAGCGATTATATTAAAAAATGAATGCACTACGCGCGTTTTTTGTGTACGTGTCGATAAACAAAAGTAACGGTGATCTAGCCTAAATTAGATATTATTATTAAGATAGGTCGCACGTGTTCGTGGAATGGAAAATTACTGGTATGACGTTTTGATATCTTTACGATTCGCGGGTAAATTCCAGTCAATCCAGGTTATTTTTGGGGATGTAATTTCTGCATTTGGTAAAGTTACGAGGTAAAATCCACGCGTCCGATCGGATGAGCATACAGAGAGGTCCACTCGTCCCTATCCCGACTTTAACCCACCAATACTCGTATAAGACATAACTCGCAATATACGAGGCGGCTACATGTGCATGCAAGAAATCGAGAAATGCATGCTGCAGACAAAAGTCCGTGCAAATTCTGACGCGCGGGAACTTTTCGGCGCATGTAAAATTTATGAAAAACGTAATAGTTGTTTTCATCGAAGTACAGCGCCTATGCGGGCCAATCAAAATTGTCGTTACATATTGACGATATGCGAGATGCGCTGTAAACGGCAAATATGATAAACAGAGTCGATTGTGTTTGTCGCCGATCGACTGATTTTTCAAGCTTTGTTGATTGATGACACAATACCAACACCCTCCCCCCCCCCCCGAATTTCGACCCGGATTTAGACGATTTGGAAAAACGATCCCGGCCGAGATGGAAAATCCGGAACTTCCGGAGTATTCCGGAAAACTTTCACCCATGTAAATGTTCATGGAAAAGATTGAAAGAAATTTAATGAAATTCTACCAAATGAGTTAAAGTTATGTACAAAAATGTGAATTTTTATACAGTTAAAGAGCAATAACTCTTAATTAACAGAATAAATCTGAATGAAACTGTGTGTACAAAACCACATTATGGTGATCTAAATTCTGTTTAAGTTTCATAGTTCTAGGTCAAGAGGAATGAATCTTGTGGTGAACATGTATATGAAGTTTTATATAAATATTCCCAACCATTTCCTAGATACGGCTCCGGACGGACGGATGGACAACGCCAAAACTATATCCCTCCGACTTTTGTCGGGGATAAAAAAGTTACAATATAAGCTAATTATAGTAACAACAAAGGGAAGTAATTCTAAATTAGGGACCTGGTTCTTGTGCATTATACTCTGTCTCATTATGGTGAACAATTGTGCCAAATTACATCAAAATCCCTCCAATCATGAAGAAGAAATGCTCCGGACAAGTTACTCTTGTATCTGAAATAATTTAAACACTCTTGGTAGACCATGCCCAAAGAGGGCCATGTTTTTTTGACAAATCAGAATAATTTGAATAATCTTGGTATTTGTGTGAAATAGTTTCAAAATCGGACTAGCAGTTTAGGAGGAGATTTCATTTGAAGATGTCTCTACTTTTAGCTATGAAAGCACATATACTATGTGCAACCAAGTGGAACCGTTTGAACACCTTTAGTACAGGACCACCTAAGGAACTGCCAGGCCAAGTTACATCAAAAGCCATTCAGTGGTCTTGGGAGAAATGTCGTTCAAAGAAATTGTTAATGCAGACAGATGCACGACGGACACAGAGTGATCACATTAGCTCACCATAAGCACAGAAACTGTTACACAGAACTCAGTTATGGAGAAAATCAAGTTACAGAGTTAGGATGCTGCTGCTACAGTTTTCACGGATAACATTACAGCATATGAAGGATAATAGGACAAAACAAATGGCAAAAATTTCTCTCTTTTTTTGCAAAAATATAAATTGTATTTCTAGATCAATGGTATGTACGTCATTTGATACATATAATAAGAACACCAGTGACCACACCTTCGGGTGGCCATGTTTCTTAAAGAATCAGAATAATTTGAACCATCTTTGTAGAAGGGCATACAAGAACCATTTGTGTGAAGTTATTTTAAAATCGGGCCAGCAGTTTCATACATGAAGACTTCATAAGTTTCTACTATAAACATAAAGGGAAAAGTCACCACGCCCTCTGGCAGCCATGTTTTTTGACGAATCGGTATAATTTGAACAATCTTGGTAGAGGGTCACACAAGGACAATTTGTGTAAAATTATTTTAAAATCGGGCCAGCAGTTTCACACAAGAAGATTTTTAAAATTTCCACTATAAACATATATGGAAAGGTGACCAAGCCCTTTGGCGGCCATGTTTTTTGACGAATCGGTATAATTTGAACAATCTTGGTAGAGGGTCACACAAGGACCATTTGTGTAAAATTATTTTAAAATTGGGCCAGCAGTTTCACACAAGAAGATTTTTTTAATTTCCACTATATACATTCAGGGAAAAGTGACCACGCTCCTTGCGGCCATGTTTTTTGATGTATCGGTACAATTTGAACAATCTCGGTAGAGGGTCACACAAGGACCATTTACGTAAAATTATTCTACAAGAGGGTCATGATGACCCTGGATTGCTCACCTGAGTAATATCAGCTTCATGTTTCAAATGTCAAACTGATGATAAAATATTAAGAAAGTCAGTAGGTCACATTCATGGTCAATGAAATTCAGTTTTGAGATTTGTGTGCAAAACTGTGTATGTCATCAAAATTTCAAGGCTGTATCTTAAAAAACAAGGAAGTAGGTCAGTAGGTCAAGGTCACAGTCAAGTGACATCATATTACTTGGGGTCATCAGGTAATTATAATTAAACAGTCTAGAAAATAGGATCAGATGATTATTTAAGTATTTTTGCTATATAACTCATATAATAACTAAGTGGACCCAGGGCGGGGCCTCTTTTAACCCAAGGGGCATAATTTGAACAATTTTGGTAGAGGACTACTAGACAATGCATCATACCAAATATCAAAAGCCTAGGTCGTATGGTTTCAGACAAGAAGATTTTTAACGCTTTTTCCTATACAAGTCTATATAAAACTTCGGACCCCCAGGGCAGGGCCTCTTTTCACCCAAGTGGTACAATTTGAACAATTTTGGTTGAGGACCATAAGACAATGCTACAAACCAAATATCAAAGGTCTATGTGTTGTGGTTTCAGACAAGAAGATTTTAAAACTTTTTTTCCTGTATAAGTCTATGTAAAACTTGGGACTAGGGGGATAATTTGAACAATCTTGGTAGAGGACCACTAGATGATGCTACATACCAAATATCAAAGCCCTAGGCCATGTGGTTTTGTACAAGAAGATTTTCAAAGTTTTCCCTATCTAAGTCTATATAAACCATGTGACCCCCGGGGCGGGGCCATATTTGACCCTAGGGGAATAATTTGAATAATTTTGGTAGAGGACCACTAGATGATGCTACACACCAGATATCAAAGCCCTAGGCCCTGTGGTTTTGGACAAGAAGATTTTCTGAGTTTTTTCTTTCGTCTGCATGGAATTCAATTCTTTGAATAATTTTGAAAGGGGGCCACCAAAGGATCATTCCTGTGAAGTTTGGTGTAATTCTGCCCAGTGGTTTTCAAGAAGATTTTTTTAGAAATTGTTGACGGACGACGGACATCAAGCGGTCACAACAGTTCACCTTGTCACTTCGTGACAGGTGAGCTAAAAATTGGGCCAGCAGTTTCATTTAATTTCCACAATATACATATAGGGAAAAGTGACCACGCCATCGGTTTAGGAGATGTTGTTTGAAGATTTTCTATTTTTAGTTCTGGCGGCCCCTATGTGCAACCAAGTGGAACCGTTTGAACAACTTTGGTAGAGGACCATCCAAGGAACATCCATGCCAAGTTTCATCAAAATCCATTCAGTGGTTTTAGAGGAGATGTCTTTTAAACACAATTGTTGACAACGGACGGACAGACGGATGCACGATGGACACAGCATGATCACAATAGCTCACCATGAGCATTGCTCAGGTGAGCTAAAAATAAACATATTATTAATGATGTTGAAATTTTATTCACTACTCTGGTGTTGTATATTGTCTAAACATTATCCAAAAAGTATCATCCTAACTCTGTAACGCATCCACAAGTAGCACCCCACAACTGTAACTTAATTACATACTCTATTTCTATTCCCCGTTAAATTACAATGGTACCGGAAACGTCAATATTTTTCCATACACTGACTCCTGAATTTCGTATCGGGTGGGTGACATAATTTTATGTGTGTCGTTGCATTAATTCTTTTATATTTAGTTCGGCATTGCTAATCTTATCTAGGCTATTTCAACAAATTCATAACATTAACATTTACTTTTATACGTGTATATACTTATGTAACAAGAGGGTCATGATGACCCTGGATCGCTCACCCGAGTAATATGAGCCACATGTTTAAAATGGCAAATTGATGCTAAAATATTAAAAAGTTAGGTCAGTAGGTCACATTCATGGTAACTGAAAGTCAGTTTTAAGATCGATGTCCAAAACTGTACATGTCATCCAAATTTCAAGGCTGTATCTTAAAAAAACAAGAAAGTAGGTCAGTAGGTCAAGGTCACAGTCAAGTGATCCCTAATTGCTTGAGGTCATCAGGTAATTATCATTAAATCGTCTAGGAAATATGATCTGATAATTTCTGAAGTATTTTTTCCTATATAATTCATAATTATAACAAGTGACCCCAAGGACGGGGCCTCTTTTCACCCCAGGGGCATAATTTGAACAAACTTGTTAGAGATCCACCAGGCAATGCTACAAACCAAATATCAAAGGTAAAGGCCTTGAACTTTCAGACAAGAAGATTTTTTTTTTCCTATACAAGTCTATGTTAACTTGGTACCCCTAGGGCAGGGCCTCTTTTCACTCTAGGGACATAATTTGAACAATTTTGGTAGAGAAACACTAGGAAAGGCAATGTACTTAATATCAAAAGCCTAGGCCTTGTGGTTTCAGGCAAAAAGATTTTTAGTTTTTTTTTCCTATATAAGTCTATGTAAACTCGAGACCCCCTGGGGCAGGGCCTCTTTTCACCCCAGGGGCATAATTTGAGTAATTTTGGTAGAGGACCACAAGGCAATGCTACATACCAAATATCAAAGGCCTAGGTCTTGTGGTTTTAGACAAGAAGATTTTTAAAGATTTTTACTATATGTCTATGTAAAACTTGTGACCACTGGGGTGTGGCCTCTTTTCACCCCAGGGGCACAATTTGAACAAGTTTTTCCTTTCGGTTGCCATGGCAACCAGAGTTCTGCATGGAATTAATTTCTTTGAACAATTTTTAAAGGTGACCACCCAAGGATCATTCCTGTGAAGTTTGGTGTAATTCTGCCCATTGGTTTTAAGGTGAAGATTTTTTAGAAAATGTTGACGGACACACGTCACACGACATACGACGGACATTGAGTGGTCACAAAAGCTCACATGAGCCTTTAGCTCAGGTGAGCTAATAAAAAGGTTAATATCTTTGCATCGGGAAATTAGCACTAGTTCTTTAGTGAAAGAATATTGCGTTCTTAAAGTCGCGCAATATTTCCGCTGCAGAACTCGTGCATATTTCCCGATACAAAGCTAATAACCTATAAATATCATGCTAAACTGTAACATTTTATAAACCCACAAAATATTACACCCACAGTAATTTTTCTACCTTGAATTATAAGTGCATGCCTGAAGGTTTTTTTTTTATTGATGCAAATGAGCATAAACCAGAGCTTGTCGAACATGAAATGCCCCCCTTGATGCCTTCAGTAACTGCACAAGGAACAGAAATTATTTGCTCACTGTAAACAAAAGTTCTACTGTTCTGGTTCAATGTGACCTTGACCTTTGACCTATTGAACTAAAAATCAACAGGGGTCATCTGCTGGTCATGATCAATCTCCCTATTAAGTTTCGTGGTCCTAGGCCCAAGCGTTCTCAGGGTATCGTTCAGAAAGGGTTTAACTGTTCCGGGTCAATGTGACCTTGACCTTTGGCCTACTGACCTCAAAATCTATAGGGGTCATCTACTGGTCATGATCAACCTCTCTATCAAGTTTCATGACCCTAGGCCCAAGCGTTCTCAAGTAATTGTCTGGAAATGGTTTAAATGTTCCGGGTCACTGTAACCTTGACCTTTGACCTCAAAATCAATAGGGGTCATCTGCTGGTCATGATGAACCTCTCTATCATCTTTCATGACCCTTGGACCAAGTGTTCTCAAGTTATCATCAAGAAACCATTTTAACTGTTCCTGGCCAATGTGACCTTGACTTTTGACATATAGATCTCAAAATCAATAGGGGTCATCTGCTGGTGATGACCAACCTTCCTATCAACTTTCATGATCCTAGGCCCAAGCATTCTTGAGTTATCATCCAGAAACAGATTGGTCTACATACCGACCGACCAACAGACCGACTGACCTACAGACAGACTGACCGACATCTGCAAAACAATATATCCCTCCTTCTTTGAAGGGGGGCATAAATATGGTTGAAATATCTTTTATTCAATTCCTTATCAAAATTTTGAATTTTGCATAAAACGCTTGATCGTAGATTTCAATAAACTGTCTTTTGCATGTTAAGCCATGTCTCAAATGACGTACATACCACTGATCTAGAAATACATTTTATATTTTTGCAAAAAAGCAAAACATTTTTGACATTTCTTTTTTGAACAAACCACCGCCAGCGATTATTATCCTTCATATGCTGTAATGTTATCTGGGAAAACTGTAGCAGCAGCATCCTTACTCTGTAACATGATATCCTCCATAACCGAGTCCTGTGTAACAGTTCCTCCCCCGTAACAGTTGAGCTAAAAATTCATGTTAAAATTTTATGTAAGAAGCAAAGACTATGTGATTTTGTTAAAATAAAGCAAGATCTCTTTTTCTGTAGAAATATATTTTGATAGTATGCTGACATAGACTTGTAGGAAAACCTTCAACCTTCTGTCCATTCCACTCACATCCCCACACCTCAGTCAAAATGTGATGTAAGATCATAGATGTTTTCAGCTGTTGAATAAGATTCCAAGGAATCCGTAAAACCGAATGATGCTCCCCGATGCAAGTGCTTGTCCCAATACGGAAAATAATGTATTAGAAACAAAAACAAGAGCTCGTAGAACACAAAATGCCCCCCTTGATGCAGAAATTATTTGGTCACTGTACACAAAAGATCTACTGTTCTGGGTCAATGTGACATTGACCTTTGACCTACTTACCTCAAAAACAATAGGGATCATCTGCTGGTCATTAACAACCTCCCTATTAAGTTTCCTGATCCTAGGCCAAAGCAATCTCAAGTTATCATCCTGAAACTGTTTAACTGTTCCGGGTCACTTTGACCTTGACCTTTGGGCTACTAGCCTCAAAATTAATAGGTGTCATCTGCTGGTCATGATCAACCTCCCTATCAAGTTTCGTGATCCTAGGCCCAAGTGTTCCCAATCGTCCGGAAACGGTTTAACTGTTCCAGGTCACTGTAACCTTGACCTTTTACCTACCGACCTCAAAATCATTAGAGGTCATATGCTATCTAAATGACCAACTGCCCTATCAACTTGCATGATCCTAGGCCCAAGCATTCTCGAGTTATCATCCGGAAACCATTTAACTGTTCCGTGTAACTCTGACCTTGACCTTCGACCTACTGATCTCAAAATCAATAGGGGTCATCTGCTGCTCATGACCAACCTCCCTATCAATTTTCATGGTCCTAGGCCCAAGCGTTCTTGAGGTATCATCCGGAAATCATTTTACTGTTCCAGGTCACTGTGACCTTGACCTTTTACCTACTCACCTCAAAATCAGTAGGGGTCATCTGCTGGTCATGACTCACCTCCCTATCAACTTTCATGATAGGCCCAAGCGTTCTCGAGTTATCATCTGGAAATGGATTGGTCTATATACAGACCAACCGACCGACCGACCAACATCTGCAAACAATATATCACTCCTTCTTTGAAGGGGGCCATAAAAATGGCATCTATCATTTTGTGAAGTTTCAATGAAACGCCATTAATACTTTTCAAGTAATGCTCCTGACAAGCCTTATATGCAGTTAATACTTTTCAAGAAATGCTCCGGACAAGCCTTATTTTGTATAATAAAGGGAGATAATTAAAAAAAACTAGGTAAAGACGGAAGGACGGACAAAGTGGCAACTATATGCTCGCCCTTCGGGTAACATAAAAATATAAGACAATAAATTGCTGCATAAACTGCTTAATTATCCTAAACTTCAACCACAGTCTCGGGATTTACTGTACTTTCAGCTATGAGAGTATTATTAGCAACATCATTTATGTCTAAAACGTCCCTTTCTTCTGGACTTTTACTGGCAGTATCATTTTCATTTGAGAACTGTCTCACAAAAGTATCTACTTGAGTAAGTGATGGAGGTAAACTGAACCTTCGATATTTGTGGAAGTCTGGGTTTTCCTCCAGAGCATCCAGTCTAGATTTTGAAAAATCCATCGTTAGAAACTCTACTTGATCATCATTGAGCATGGTTCCACTGGTAATACTTTCAGTGTCTGAAACAGATCCCTCATCAAAGTCCTGCATGGACGGAACTTTCAGCAATCTCCTGAATGATTTTTCTGACCCTGGTGTTGTAATTTCCTCTTCTGTTCCTACTTTCTTTTCCTCTTTGGTTGAAGAGCTGACAACAGGTGGGACAACTCTATTTCTATTATCAGTATTATGAGTGTATGGGTATGACATAGGTCTAATTGGTTCAGTACTTGACCTTGCAACATGTTTTGTTGTGATTCTAAGATTGGCCTGTAGAGGGTCCAACCCAGCCCCTACTGGGGTTAAAATGAGACCTTTCAGTTTGGCAGACGACTTTTTGCCCTTCCCAAGAGAAGAGGACAAGGGAGATGATCCTCCTGATTTATTTGTATCAATACTCACAGAGTCCTGTACTGAAGCTCTGTCTTGACCTTTATTAAAAATACTGTCAGATTCATCTTTATTAGAAATGTTTTCAGATGAATTACTTGGTAAAGCTAAATATTCGTCATCTAGATTCACGCTAAAGTCTTCTGTGATATTTTCAAGATTACCGTGCATAGACTGTTGTTCTTCGATTGCCTGTCGATAACTCTCCCGTCGAGCCTTCTCAGGAGAGGAATAAATTACTGAGGGGGGCCTGAACTCCTGACTAGATGAATCGCTAACACTAAACTGGGCAGACGTTGCAGTAGTCAGACTATTACCTGTACTGCAACTACTTGCTAAGTGTGTTGTTTTACCATCAATAGACACATGGACTTTACCCCTCATTGGAGGTGGTGACGGTGACTCAGACCCTACACCAGCACCACGAATTCCAAGTTCAGCCTGATTACGCATCTCAAGACGTTTTTGATGGATTGCCTCACTGATCTCCTCCAAATTACGAAGAGCGTCAGAATACGTCTTTTTAGAATTAGACACTGACTCCTCTAACATCATTACATTTCTCTTTCTTTCCTAAAATAAATTTAACATAACATGTGTATTGAATATTCAATTAAGAATTCCTACAAGAAGAGGCCCAAATGAGCCTAAATTGCTCAACTGAAGAGGACCTTTACCACCTGATCTTGCTTTTGACCAAGTTTGGCGAACAGTTTTTCAGAAGTTCATTAAAAAAAAAGTTATTTAAATGTTTTTTTCTTTCTATATTTTGTTGTGACGGCCCAAAATGCATAACCATTAGAACAAACTTCAAGATCAAGAATTTTTTTCTACTTTTAGATCTGGTGTCCTATAAAAGGGACCAAGCAGAACCATCAGAGAGGACACCTTATAATGACGCGAAAGATCAAGTTTGATGAAGATCCATCAAACTGTTCATGAGAGGTTTGTCCATGTGGTGAGGAAGATCAGACGACGGAGCAAATACTCCAGAAATGTAAAAGGCATGACCAGGAGCGAGCTGCGACTTTGCCGATAGATACCTCAATCCAAACTGTATGGAAGCATTGAGGATCTGCGGCAAACCACAAGTTTCATCAAGGTTAATGGTCTGAGAGTGTACGGCGAATGAAGAAGAAGATGAAGAACCTAGGGCAATACTTTGAACAATTAAGGTAGAGAGTCAAACCCTGACATCAAATGCCAAATATCAAGGCTCTAGCCATTATGGCTTCAGAGAAGATTTTGTCTTAGTCATTTTTTACCCTATGGGAATAATATGAACAGTTATAATAAAGAGTCAAACACTGATACCTTATGCCAAATATCAGAGCTCTAGCTATTATGGATTCAGAGAAGAAGATATTCAAAGTTTCTTTTATATTAGCCTATATTATAAACATGTCACACACATGGGCATGAACATTTTTGAACCTTGGGCAATAATTTGAAAAATTACAGTAGACAGTCAAACCCTCATATCACATGCCAAATATCCTGGCTCTAGCTATTATGGATTCAGAAGAAGATTTTCAAAGTTTCTTATATAAAAGCTTATAGTAAGTACATGTCACTCACACACAGGGGCATGGCCTTTTTTGACCCTTGGGCAATACTAAGAACAATTATGGTAGGGAGTGAAACCCTTATATCACAAACCAAATATCAAAGCTCTAGCTATAATGACTTCAGAGAAGAAGATTTCCAAAATTTCCTATATATAAGCATATAGTGCTGTATAGCGGGTTATATTCACGGTGCCAAATGTTCGCGTTTATTGAAGAGTTTTGAAATCACGGTGTCTTAATTTCGCGGAAACTACTTCGACCGCGAATTAAAAACCTTAGTTGTAAACAACTGAAAGGGAGATCATTTTTCTTAGACATGCAAATAACAATAAACACGCGAATAAGTCTGTCGTTGTCAACTGAATAAATGATAATTCAACACTTTGGCGATATTTAGTCCTGTAATGCATTGAATACTAATATTTATCATGCATCGAAACAAATGGTAGGTAGCTTCTTACGACGTACTCATACAAACCCCCAAGTTTATATTTAATTAATCAATTATAAAGAAAATGAATAGAAATAAAATTATCTCACAGCGCCTGCTAAACGTGTATTTGTTCAATTTTCGTGATTTTGATGAACATGTTTGTGTTGTTAACTTATTTATTTTGGTTGCTCCACACACAATTTGTATGTTTTTAACACTGATACTGAAAATCCTTTATGCTGGGATAAAAACATTCTTTTTATCTATAACTACTTTAATCATCAGTTTAAATAGACAATACTATGATTAGGAAGTTGTTTGTACACTACGGTGATTGTATTAAGCGAAGTATAATAGCGAAAGATGCAATTATCAAAAATTATCAAAAATCGATTTGTAAAGTATAACAGCTATATAACAATACGATGTTTTTCTCAACTTCATTTCTCATGTGCATAATTTCTATATTAATAGGATCGAGGCAAGTACCGAAAAGGGAGTATTTGGTGAATGACATTAATTGATTACATGTATAATATTTGTGTTTCTGTTGTTGTGCCCCATCTATCATACTGATTTTCTTTTTGATAAAATCAACTGCTCATCATATCGTCACCTCAGCGCAAGAAGTGTATAACTGCATTGACTTAAAGAAGGACTTATTCACTTTTTGCGCTAAGGTGACGATATGTAAGAATTTTTTTGTTTGTCAGGTGAAATAAAAATGTAAGAACGAGTAAAGTTTGTACTTGAGTGGTCTCCCTTGGTGAAACGTGTATATTCACGGTAGTAAATAATCGCGGTGTTTAAATTTCGTGTTGTCAATGTTGACCGCGAATATAGCGAAAATTAAACCTCCGCAAATATAACCCACTATACAGTATATACATCTCACACTTGTGGGCGTTGCCATTTTTGACCCTAGGGCAATAATTTGAATATTTATGTAGAGAGTCAAACCCTGATATCACAAGCCAAATATCAAGGCTGCAGCTATTATTGGTTCAGAGAAGAAAATTTTTACAGTCTGACAGCTGAAAACCTATTTACAATCAAAGTGACCCATATGTTCAATGAACAGGAACTGTTTGACACTATTGAAAGAGGGCCACCCAAAGATCACTTCTGTAAAGTTTCATCAAAATCCATTCTGTTTTGGAGGAGATGTTGTTTAAAGAAATTGTTGATGACGAATGCATGCACGCACACACGACGGACACAGCGTGATCACAATAGCTCACCATAAGCACTTCGTGCTCAGATACAGTCATTTAAAGGCATCTCTATTTTTAGCTCTAGTGGCCCCTAAAAGGGGCCTAATGCCTCCATTTGAACAAAATATGGAGATGACCTTATAATGATTGTACTGACCAAGTTTGATGAAGATCCATCAAGCTGAGAAGAAGTCATTTAAAAGTTTTTCTATTTCTAGCTCTAGCAGTCCTTAAAAGGGGCTAACTATCCACAATTGAACAAATTTGGTTGAGGACCTTAAATAACTAGAGTTGTCACAGGAGTAACAAATTATACCCCCACAATATGGCCTTGTCACAGAACTAAGCCAATGTCAAAGCTGAACTTGCTTGACCTTTGACCTACTGACCTCAAAATCAATACAGGTCATCTGTTAGTCATGATCAACATCCCTATGAAGTTTCATGATCCTCGGCCCAAGTGTTCTCAAGTTATTGTCCGGAAAAGGTTTCAATGTTCCGGGTCACTCTGACCTTTGACCTTTGGAACTCGAAATCAATAGGGGTCATCTGCTGGTCATGACCAACCTCCCTATTAAGTTTAGTTATCCTGGTCCAAAGAGTTCTGAAGTCATTGTCCGAAAACCGTTTTAAAAATAAATGTTCCGGGTCATTGTGACCTTGACCTGTGACCTAAAAATCATTAGGAATCATCTGCTGGTTGTAACCAACCTCCCTATCCATTTTCATGATCCTAGGCCTAAGCATTCTCAAGTTATCATCCGGAAACCGTTTAACTGTTTTGTGTCATTGTGACCTTGACCTTTGACCTACTAACCTCAACGTTGAACCTGACCTGTATTTTATCATGTTACACCTGTGTACAAAAAATTATGATCCAGACCCAAGCATTCTCAAGTTATCATCCGGAAACCATTTAACTGTTCCGAGTCACTGTGACCTTGACCTTTGACCTACTGACCTCAAAGTCGAACTTGACCTGTATTTCATTATGATACACCTGTGTACTAAAATTTATCATCCTAGGCCCAAGCATTCTCAAGTTATCATCCGGAAACCGTTTAACTGTTCAAGGTCACTGTGACCTTGACCTTTGACCTACTGACCCCAAAGTCAACCTGTATTTTCTGATGTCACACCTGTGTACCAAAAATTATTTAAATCGGTCAAGCCTTTCATGAGTTATCATCCAGAAACCATGAAAACCAACGGACCGACAGACCGACAAGCTCACTCCTATTGTGAGGACCTCACAGTGGTGCTACAGACTAAGTTTGATGAAGATTCGTTCATGAGAAGAAGTTGTTTAAAGGTATTTCTATTTTTAGTTCCAGTGGCCCCTACAAGGGGCCAATCACCCCCATTTGAACAAATTAATGGGAGGACCTTATATTAATAAATTTGGGTGAAGACCTTACAATGATGCTACACACTAAATTTGATGATCCATCAAGCGGTTCAGAAGAAGAAGTTAAGGAGCCAAGTGCCCCCACTTGAACAAATTTTTGAGAGGCCTTTATAATGATGTTACAGAGCAAGTTTCATGATGATCCATCAAGTGGTTCATGAGAAGAAGCTGTTTATAGGTTTTTCTATTTTTAGCTCTTGGGGGCCCTACAAGGGGCCAAGGAAAACCATCTGAACAAACTTCATAAAGATAGAGGTCCATGTCAGGATGCTACTGACAAAGATTGGTGTAAATCTGACCAGTAGTTACAGAGGAGAAGATGTTTAAGTTAAAATATTAATACTGGATGATAGACCATCCATCTATACTAATTGCTCACCCTGAACAAAGTTCAGTTGAGCTAAAAATGGTCTGAAATGGTTCTTTTTGAAATCACTCTATCACTAAAACCTTTCTCTTTCTCTTAAATTGACCATAAAGGCATTTTTTTTTTATTCAATTAGGTTACAAAGCACACACTGTACTGATTACAAAAAGAATTTAGAAATGAAACATCTTCTACATATCATACATGCATTTATTATTCATTATCAATTCAATGATGGATACTTATAAACAAGAGGGCCATGATGGCCCTATATCGCTCACCTCAGTTTAGTTGCTTGCTTAAATAAATTTCTTTGCTTAAGCTTCACTAACAAAAACTAGTGAGTAGGTCATGGTAAAGATTATCCAAGATAACTACTGAAATCTATTTAAAAATTAAGCTGGTGGTCCAAATTTCTTTGCTGTAGCTTCAAAAACAAGAAAGTTGGTCAGGGTTAGGAATATTAAAGATGAGTATTGAAATCAGTATCAACAGTTATGAACGCGGTCCAAATTTCTATGCTGTACCTTAAACAAGAGATCACAGAGTGATCTTGGCGCCCACCAATGTGCCATTTTGGAGTGTTCCAAATTTCAAGACTTACTGACTAGTTCAAGGTCAAATTTCATTTCCGTACACAACACTGTGCATGTGGTCCAAATTCGAAAGCTGTAGCTTGAGAAATGTGAAAGTAGGTCACTAGATCAATCTTAAGGTCAAAGTTTAATTTGGTACACAAAACTATGCAAGTGGTCCAAATTTGAAGGCTTAGCTTGAGAAATGTGTAAGTAGGTCACTAGGTCAAAATCAAGGGTCAAATTTCACTTCAGAACACAAATCTATGCATGTGGTCCAAATCTGAAGCCTGTACCTTCAAAAATGTGAAAGTAGGTCACTAGGTCAATGTCAAGGTCAAAGTTTGTTTCGGTACACAATCCTATGCATGTGGTCTAAATTTGAAGCCTGTAGCTACAGAAATGTGAAAGTAGGTCACTAGGTCAATCTTAAGGTCAAAGTTCATTTCGGTACACAAAACTATGCATGTGGTCCGAATTTGAAGGCTGTAGCTTGAGAAATGTGAAAGTAGGTCACTAGGTCAAAATCAAGGTCAAATTTTATTTCAGAATACAGAACTATGCATGTGGTCCAAATTTGAAGCTTGTACCTTCAAAAATGTGAAAGTAGGTCACTAGGTCAATGTAAAGGTCAAAGTTTGTTTCGGTACATAAAACCATGTATGTGGTCCAAATTTGAAGGCTGTAGCTTGAGAAATGAGAAAGTAGGTCACTGGGTCAAAATCAAGGTCAAATTTCATTTCGGAACACAAATATGCATGTGGTCCAAATTTGAAGACTGTACCTTCAAAAATGTGAAAGTAGGTCACTAGGTCAAAATCAATGTCAAATTTCATTTTGAAACACGGAACTATGCATATGGTCCAAATTTGATACCTGTACCTTCAAAAATGTGAAAGTAGGTCACTAGGTCAAAATCAAGGTCAAAGTTTTTTCAAGTGCACAAAAACTATGCATGTGGTCCAAATTTGAAGGCTGTAGCTACAGAAATGTGAAAGTAGGTCACTAGGTCAAAATCAAGGTCAACTCATGTCAAGGTTCATCTTGCCACTCAAAAATATACATGTCCAAATTTGAATGCTGTAGTTATTGACAAGAAGATTTTAAAAGTTTTTCCCTATATAAGTCTATATGAACCATGTGACCCCCGGGGCGGGGCCATATTTGACCCTAGGGGGATAATTCGAACAAACTTGGTAGAGAACCACTAGATGATGCTACATTACAAGTATCAAAGCCCTAGGCTTTGTGGTTTGACAAGAAGATTTTCAAAGTTTTTCCCTATATAAGTCTATGTAAACCATATGACCCCCAGGGTGGGGCCATATTTGACCCTAGGGGTATAATTTGAATAATCTTAGTTGAAGACCACTAGATGATGTCACATACAAAATATCAAAGCCCTAGGCCATGTAGTTTTGGACAAGAGGTTTTTCAAAGTTTTTCCCTATACAAGTCTATATAAACCATGTGACCCCCAGGGCGGGGCCATATTTGACCCCAGAGAAATAATTTGAATCATCTTGGTAGAGGACCACTAGATAATGCTTCATACCAAATATCAAAGCCCTAGGCTCTGTGGTTTTGGACAAGGAGGTTTTCAAAGTTTTTCCCTATATAAATCTATGTAAATTATAGAAATAAACAAAGGGCCATAACTCACTCATAAATTGTTGAACCAGTCTGATTTTCAGGGGAACACAACTAGGGTACCAATACATCATTCTGACAAAGTTTGGTCAAAATCCCCCCAGTAGTTTCTGAGGAGATGCGATAACGAGAAATTGTTAACGGACGGACGGACGGACTGACGGACGGACGGACGGACGGAATGACGGACGGACGGACCACGGACGCAGAGTGATTTTAATAGCCCACCATCTGATGATGGTGGGCTAAAAACAAGAAAGTAGGTCAGTAGGTCAATATTAAGACAATTCAAGATGAACATTGAAACCTGTATCAAACATTATGCTTGTGGTCCAAATTTCTTTGCCACTGCTTCAAAAACAAATAAGTCTATGTAAAACAAGGGACCACCCGGGCATAGCCTATACTGACCCCAGGGTCATGATTTGAACAATCTTGGTAGAGAACCACTAGAGCATAACACATACTAAATATCTAAGCTCTGGGCCTTATGTTTTAAGACAATAATGTTTTTAAAGATTTTTCCCTGTACAAGTCTATTTAAATCATGTGGACTGTATGTATATAGACTGTATGTATACAGTAGGGTAACAAAAAACAAAGTCCCGTAACTATGCAGAATATTTATCTTAAAGAATGTAACATGCACCATGAACAACTAGGGTTGGTACTGATCACTTGTGTGAAGTTTCATTAAATTGTGTGTAAGGGTTTGGTAGATTAGGCACGCACAAGATTGCATATGCAGACTGTATGTACATAGTATGTTAACAAGAAACAAAGTCCCATAACTCTGCAATTTTTGTCGCTGAAAGAACCTAACATGCCCCATGCACAACTACTGTTGTTACTGATCACTTGTGTGAAGTTTCATTTATGTCAAGGAGATGAGGAGAGATGGTGCGCACAAGATTGTGTCTATGTATATAGTATAGTAATAAAAAAACAAAGTCCCATAACTCTGCAAATTTTTTTTCTGAAAGAACCTAACATGCCCCATGCACAACTACTGTTGTTACTGATCACTTGTGTGAAGTTTCATTAAACTGTGTCAAGGGGATGAGGATAGATGGTGCGCTCAAGATTGTGTCTATGTATATAGTATAGTAACAACAAGAGCTGTCCGTAAGACAGCCAAGCTCGACTATTCGAAATATTGTCACAGAAGCAGGAAATTATTACCCAAAATGTTAAATATCAAAAGAGTTTTAAGTTCGAAAGGGGACATAATTTGACCAAAATACATACCAGAGTTATGGGACTTGGTGCTATCAACAAGTTTTATAACCCCGAAGAAACAAGTTAAGTTTCAACTCAATATCTGCATTAGTTTTGGGGATAGTAACTTGCATGTAAAACTTTAACCAGAATTTTCTAAGTCCAAAAGGGGGCATAATTTGCTCAAAATACATGTTAAGAGTTATGGAACTTGACCCAGTGAGGTTGGTAATTGACCTAGAAAAAGAATAAATAAGTTTCAAAGCTATATGCCTTTTGGTAATAGCTGTATGTACTTGCACGCAAAACTTTAACCAGGATTTTCTAAGTCCAAAAGGGGGCATAATTTGCCCAAAATACATGTCAGAGTTATAGGACTTGGTGCTATCAACTAGTTTTATAACCCCGAAGACACATGTGAAGTTTCAATTTAATATCTGTAGTAGTTTTGGAGATAGTTACTTGCATGTAAAACTTTAACCAGGATTTTCTAAGTCCAAAAGGGGGTATAATTCGGCCAAAATACATGTCAGAGTTATGGGACTTGACCCAGTGAGGTAGGTAATTGATCTAAAACAAAAGAAAAAATAAGTTTCAAATCTATATGCCTTTTAGTAATAGCTGTATGTACTTGCACGCAAAACTTTAACCAGAATTTTCTAAGTCAAAAAGGGGGCATAATTTGGCCAAAATAAAGGTCAGAGTTATGGGACTTGGTGCTATCAACTAGTTTTATAACCCCGAAGACACATGTGAAGTTTCAATTCAATATCTGCATTAGATTTGGAGATAGTAACTTGCATGTAAAACTTTAACCAGAATTTTCTAAGTCCAAAAGGGGGCATAATTTGCTCAAAATACATGCCAGAGTTATGGGACTTGACCCAGTGAGGTAGGTAATTGATCTAGAAAAAGAAAAAATAAGTTTTAAATCTATATGCCTTTTAGTAATAGCTGTATGTACTTGCACGCACGACTTTAACCAGAATTTTCTAAGTCCAAAAGGGGGCATAATTTAACCAAAATGAAGGTCAGAGTTATGGGACTTGGTGCTATCAACTAGTTTTATAACCCCGAAGACACATGTGAAGTTTCAATTCAATATCTGCATTAGTTTTGGAGATAGTAACTTGCATGTAAAACTTTAACCAGAATTTTCTAAGTCCAAAAGGGGGCATAATTTGCTCAAAATACATGTTAGAGTTATGGAACTTGACCCAGTGAGGTTGGTAATTGACCTAGAAAAAGAATAAATAAGTTTCAAAGCTATATGCCTTTAAATGATAGCTGTATGTACTTGCATGCAAAAACTTAACCAAGGTGTGACGCCGACGCCGACGCCGACGCCGACGCCAGGGTGAGTAGAATAGCTAGACTATTCTTCGAATAGTCGAGCTAAAAAAACAAAGTCCCATAACTCTGCAAATTTTTTTTCTAAAAGAACCTAACATGCCCCATGCACAACTACTGTTGGTACTGATCACTTGTGTGAAGTTTCATTAAATTGTGTCAAGGGGATGAGGAGAGATGGTGCGCACAAGATTGTGTCTATGTATATAGTATAGTAACAAAAAAACAAAGTCCCATAACTCTGCAAATTTTTTTTCTAAAAGAACCTAACATGACCCATGCACAACTACTGTTGGTACTGATCACTTGTGTGAAGTTTCATTAAATTCTGTCAAGGGGATAAGGAGAGATGGTGCGCACAAGATTGCGTCTACGGACAGACGGACAGACAGACAGACAACCTGAAACCAGTATACCCCCCCTTACAACTTTGTTGTCGGGGGGTACAATAACTTGGTAAAGGGCCACTAGACGATGCTACACACCAAATATCAAAGCCCTAGGCCTTGTGGTTTTGGACAAGAAGATTTTCAAAGTTTTTCCCAGGGGGATAATGTGAACAAACTTGGTAAAGGACCACCAGACAATGCTACATAACAAATATCAAAGCCCTAGACCCTTTGGTTTCAGACAAGAAGATTTTCAAAGTTTTGCCCTATACAAGTCTATATAAACCATGTGACCCCCGGGGCGGGGCCATATTTGAACCTAGGGGGATAATTTGAATACTCTTTGTAGAGGACCACTAGATGATGCAACATACCAAATATCAAAGCCCTAGGACCTGACACTGGTTTTGGACAAGAAGATTTTCAAAGCTTTCCCTATATAAGTCTATGTAAACCATGTGACCCCCAGGGCGGGGCCATATTTGACCCTAGGGGGATGATTTGAACAATCTTTGTACAGGACCACCTAAGATGATGTTACATACCAAATATCAAAGCCCTATGACCTGTGGTTTTAGACAAGATTTTTTGAGTTTTTCCTTTTGGTTGCCATGGCAACCAGAGTTCTGTATGGAATTCAATTCTTTGAGCAATTTTTAAAGAAAACCATCCAAGGAACATCCTTGTGAAGTTTCATCACAATTGGCCAGGTGGTTTAGGAGGAGATGTTGTTTAAAGGAAAGTGTGGACAGACGGTGGACGGTGAGCGATCACAACAGCTCACCCTGAGCACAGGTGAGCTAAATATGTTAAAATGGTCAAAACATGCTCACCTCCATCATTTGGTTGAATTTGGCTTTCATTTCAAAGTATGGCCTGCAATATTAAAAAATCATACTCTTTGAAAAACATTGTCAGGAAATCTGGTGTACAATGCAAACACATTCCATTTTAAGCAAAACGGGATAGCCAGAACCTGGATAGTTAACATAGTCAATAAAACTGAAATACAGCTGTTTTTGTTTTATTATGTAAAATTACAAATTAACTATAAATATTCCGCTGACCTTTGAAAATGGAAAAGTACATTTATCTTTAACAGGGGAAAAAAGTATTAAAAATAAAGAAGAGGACAACAATAATTTTACCAACAACTTACAAGAGTTCAATTTCATATTGGTTAACAATGTCTGAAAGTCTGAGAAAACTACACTGGATCGACAATCTGGGGGAAAGATTAACACATTTTATATTAGCTATACATTTTTATCATAATATCATCTGTGTCCTTATTACTTATAAACAAAATTTCTCCTTTTTTTCTAAAATAATTTTTGTAAATGTTTGAATGAGGATCTAATCATAGCATTATTTCATCTGTCAAAATATTTTTATAACTAATATTCCGATTTAAAAAGTTCTGTATAAACATAATATTATGTAAAAATAAAACTTAAATCACTAAATACGAAAAATGTGGAGATTATGCTCAAATAAATTACTTAGAAATAAAATGAAAGTAACATCATGCTTCAGACATGCCAAATGCTTTAAAAATTCTTTAACCAATCAAAACAAGCTTTGGTGAATTTGACAGTAAAACTTGCACATGCAATACAAGAATAGTCTACTATTTCTCATATTCCAGTAGCTGTAGTCAAACATTTAACCTATGACATTGTTAACCAACAGAAACATAATTATATATAAGATTTTGAACATATAAAACAATAGGGGTTATATCTTATTTTGTATAATTAATAACTCTGTGTTATTGCTGGATTTAACTTTGATTTGACACAAAAAAGCCATATATAACCTGTGTAATTAAATTTTGACAACAGTTTTAAGTCTATAAGGATATCAACAACTTGCATTAATATTTTGATATGATGCCTGGCAAAATCCTTGCCAATTAAAAGACCTTAAGAAAAACAACACATATTAAAAGAATTTCAGGCAAAATGCAGGATAAACATGCCATGATCTAAGTACATATAATAAGTTACTATTACCTACAACTACCTTCTACCTTCACAGTAATGGTAAAATATACACATACTCTTGACAAAGCAAACTTCCTTTCATAAAACATGGTCATTTCATTGAATTTATAACCAACTTTGGTATTTCTACACAAACCATACAGCATAAAAAGAATTTGTTTTTTAAAAATAAGGTTTCTTAGTCAAAACATAAATTCATACTTTTCAGGCCATATTAAACATGCTATACTTGATACATGCTTACTTAGATTTATTGATAGATCGTTTGAGTTCTTTCTGCAATTTGAGAACATGTTCCTCAGCTTCATTGAATTTCTGTGTTGTCTTCAAGTGGACCTTCTCACTTTCCAGTCTCTCCATCTCCGCATCATTCACCTGTATATATATATATATATATTATGCAAATTATCTCTATATATATTCAACATATCCACGAGATCCAGTTTACTTTCAGAGAGAGAAAATATAGCTTCTCTGGTCCCAATCAGTTAAAAAGACTAAAATGTCACTACTGATTTATGAGACATGAAAACAGAGATTTGAGTATATATATGCAAATGCTGAACCAGTACGAATGTGTAGTACAATTCGGACTCGTATATAAAGCAGCATCGAAACTACTCTTATTGGGTTAGTGGACTTGCTGTGGCATATGCGTGTTCGTTTGTACTGCTAGGCGCTTTGCCGTAATTGGTCTGGTATATTGTGGTGGTGATTTAGTTCGTATAAATTCTCTCTACTATATAATAATTTATAATGCGAACTTGTATCCTAGCGGATCTCACGTATGGGAAAGTCAACTGTTCTGAATATAGTTATATCCCTTAATGCAAATTATCTCTATATATATTCACGTATCCACGAGATCCAGTTTACTTTCAGAGAGAGAAATATAGTTTTCTCTGGTCCCAATCATTTAAAAAAAGACTAAAATGTACTATGATTTATGGACTGAAAAAGAATTTTGAGTTTTTAATATGCAAATGTTGAACCAGTAAAATGTGTTAGTACAATTCGGACTCGTATATAAAGCGCATCGAAAAAATCTTAAAGGGGTTTAGTGGATTGTGGGAATGCGTGTTCTTTTGTACTGTAGGCGTTTTTGCCGTTTTGGTCTGGATATTGGGGGGTTGATTTGTTGTATAAAATTCCCCTTCCCTATTATATATATTTTAAATAATACCATGTTTATAAACGAATATATATTTATATTAACTTAAGGTGTTGCAAAGTAAACAAGCTTTTGCTTTGTTTTGACAGGTAACCCTGTTTTGCCCCAAAATGCCCCATTTTTAAAACAAGAGCTTCCAAATGGTACAAATCCCCCCGCGGCCTTCACCTTTGCCCTTGCCTTTGCCCCAAAGTAATGGGGTCGTGTACTCAAAGTATATTAGCATGTAAAGTTTGAAGGTCTGGGGGAGTGGTTGCGAGAAAAGTCCCTTTATGCAAAAATTAACTTGACCCCCTGTGCCCTTGCCTTGACCTGGTCCCAAGTCAGAGGGGTCGTGTATCAAAAAGACTTTACAG
Organism: Mercenaria mercenaria; assembly: GCF_021730395.1. Lineage (NCBI taxonomy): Eukaryota > Metazoa > Mollusca > Bivalvia > Venerida > Veneridae > Mercenaria > Mercenaria mercenaria. The sequence goes on along the minus strand of NW_026462711.1, from coordinate 33,942 downwards.
CATGTGAATTTTGAAGGCCCGGGGCGAAGGGGTTTCGCGAGAAAGGGCCCTTTCATGCAAAAATTTAAATTTTGGCCCTGTGCCCTTTGACTTTGACCTGGTGACCCAAAGCCAGTAGGGGCGTGTACTCAAAAAGACTATCAGCAAGTGAATTTTGGGAGGTCTGGGTGCGGGGGTTTTTGGAGTAAAGTGCCTTCATGCAAAAGTTATGTTGTGCGAATGAACACACGAAAACGGCGAACAGGGGCAAAAAAACCCTAAACTGAGATTATAAGACAATATTCGACCAAGTTTCTAAAGCATTTTCTTTGAATGACTAGTTTTTGACCCTAGTGACTCCATAAAAGAGGGTCATGATGACCCTGGAGCTCCCCTGAGTATGATGCCCCGGTCGCTCACCTGGAATATGAGACAGTTTCAATATAAAAAATGATGATAAAATTTTTAAGAAATTTGTAGGTCACATTCGGTAATGAAATTCGTTTTAAAATTGTGTGCAAAATGTGATTTCTCAAAATTTAAGCTGTATCTTAAAAAAAAAAGAAAGTAGGGCAGAGGTCAAAGGGCAAGACAAGTGAATCATATTCTTGGGGTCATCAGGTAATTTTAAATTAAACAGTTTGGAAATAGGATAGAGATTTTTTAAGTATTTTTCCTATAAACTCGCATAAAAACTAATGCCCCAGGGCAGGGCCTCTTTTAACCCAGGGGATTAATTTTAACAATTTTGGTAGAGGATATAGACAATGATCTACCAAAAAATCAAAAGCTGGTGTTTTTGGTTTTGACAAGAAGATTTTTAAAGCTTTTTCCCAATAAGGGCTTATAAAATTGGGACCCCCCCGGGGAGGGGGCCCCTTTTACCCAGGGGACATTTGAAAATTTTTTGGTTTAGGGCCTTGGCAATGTCCCAAACCAATATCAAAGGTCTAAGTGTTGGGGTTTTAGACAAAAAAGATTTTTAAACTTTTTTTTTTATTTTAAATCTATGAAAAAATTGGGGGCCCCCCGGGGGGGCCTATTTGACCTTTGGGGGAAAATTTGAAATCTTCGTAGAGGCCACCGACAATGCTACATAAAAAAATATAAAAAGCCCTGGCCATGGGGTTTTGGACAAAAATTTTTTTAAAAGTTTTCATTTATAAGTTATAAAAACCGTGCCCCCCGGGGGGCAGAGCCATATTTGACCTAGGGGGATAATTTGAATAATCTTGGTAGAGGACCACTAAATGATGTACATACCAAATATCAAAGCCTAGGCATGTGGTTTTGAAAAAAGAAGATTTTCAAGTTTTCCCTTATAAGTCTATAAAAAACCATGTGCCCCCGGGGCGGGGCATTTTTGCCCCTGGGGGGATAATTTGAAAAATTTTTGGTGAGGACCACTAGATGATGCTACACACCAGATATCAAAGCCCTAGGCCCTGGGGTTTTTGGACAAAAAGTTTTTTTGGTTTTTTCCTTTCGGTTGCCATGGCAACCAGAGTTCTGCGGGAATTCAATTTCCCTTTGAATAATTTTAAAAAAGGGGGCCCCAGGATCTTTTCTGTGAATTTTGGGTGTAATTCGGCCCAGGGGTTTTTCAAAAAAGAAGATTTTTTGAAATTTTTTTCGCGGACGATGAGAGCTACGACAGGACATCAAACGGTAACAATAGCTCCCTTGTCCTTTGGGGACAGGTGAGCTAAAAACCTCCAAGTTTCTTGGGACAAAAAATTCTGAAAAGTTTATGCACACTAAAAAAAAAGAGATCACAGAGTGTCTTGGCACCCCCAAGTGCCATTTTTTAGTGTTCCAAATTTTAAAAACTTACTGACTGCTCAGGTCAAAATTTTATTTTCCGTACAAACATGTGCTGTGGTCCAAATTCGAAAGTGTAGCTTGAGAAATGGAAGTAGGTACTAGATCAATTTCAAGGACAAAGTTCTTTGTACACAAAATAGTATGTACATCAAATTTTAAGGCTGTAGTTTAGAAAATTTGAAAGTAGGTTTACTAGGTAATCTTAAGGTCAAATTTATTCGGTATACAAAATATGCAAGGGCCCCAAATTTTAGGCTGTAGCTTGAGAAATGTGAAAAGTAGGTCCCAGGTCAAAATCAAGGTCTGTTACTTCGGAACACAAAACTAGATGTGGGCCCCAAAAAAATTAAAGCGTACCTTCAAAAATGTGAAAAAAAAAAAGGGCTAGGTAAAAATCAAGGTAAAATTTTTTTTCGGTACACAATCCTATGAAGTGGTCTAAAATTTAAGCCTGTGCTACAGAAATGTGAAAGTAGGTCATGGTCAATCTTTAAAGGTCAAAGTTATTTTTGGTACCAAAAAAATGCAAGTGGTCCCAAAATTTTTAAGGTGTAGTCGGAAATTGAAAATAGGCATAGGTTTAAAAAACAAGGTCAAATTTTATTTTGGAACACAGAAATGCTGTGGTCCCAAATTTTAAGCCTGTACCTTCAAAATGTGAAAAATAGGTCACTGGTCAATGTAAAAGGTAAAGTTTGTTATGGTAAAAAAACTAGCATGTGGTCCAAAATTTTAAGGTACGCTTGGAAATGTGAAAAGTAGGTCACTAGGTCAAAAAACAAAGGAAATTTCATTTCGGAACACCAAACTTGTGTGGGCCAAAATTTTAAGCCTGTACCCTTCAAAAATGTGAAATAGGTCACTAGGTCAATGTAAGGTCAAGTTTTTTCGGCACAAACTATGCATGTGGTCAAATTTGAAAGGGTGTAGCTACGAAATGTGAAAATAGGGCACTGGTCAAAAATCAAAGGGAATCATGTCAAAGGGTTATCTTGCACTCAAAAATATAATGTGGTCCCCTTTTTTAATGTTTTAACCCGGTTATTGACAAAGAAGTTTTAAAAACTTTTCCCTATATAAGTTTAGAAACCTGTGACCCCAGGGCGGGGCCCCTTTTTGACTAGGGGGATAATTTGAAAAAATTTGGTAGAGAACCACAGTGATGCTACATTAAAATGCCAAAGCCCCGGCTTTGTGGTTTGGACAAGAAGATTTTTAAAGTTTTTTCCCCCCTTATAAGTTTTTAAACCCTGTGACCCCCCGGGGGGGGGCCCCTATTTTAACCCGGGGATAATTTGAAAATTTAGTAGAAGACCCTAGATGTGTACATACAAAAAATTTAAAGCCCGGCCCTGTGGTTGGAACAAGAGGTTTTTTAAAGTTTTTATACATAAGTTATATAAACCCGTGACCCCCCGGGGGGGGGGCCATATTAGCCCAGGGAAAAAATTTGAATCACTTGGTTTGAGCCATAGATGTGCTTCATCCAAATATCAAAGCCCTAGGGTCTGTGGTTTTTGGGCAAGAAGATTTTTCCCCTTATAAAATCTATGTAAATTATAGAAAAAACGAAAAGGGGCCCTAACTCACTAAAACAAAAGGGTCAAAGCGCTATGGTGGGTGCTAATAATGGTAAATTTTTAAACGGACATTGGGAATGTTAATATAAACCAGGAAGAAACTCTTTTTTTAAATGGCCTTTTTTATTTATTTTTTTTTCCTGCCCCGTCATTGTTTAATACCTCGATTCAGTCTTTAACGAATAGTTTTGATCCTTTTTGATTATTTGTGACGAAAACTACAACATAAATTACATCGACGATGTTTTACTATAAATAAATAATATAAACTTTTTCTCCACATCATTCAGCTTTTAAGATTTCTTTCTAAAGCTTTTGGACAGTGCCTGTCATGAATTATACACACTGATTTGGTCCTTATCAGATATCTGTGAGATTTTTGTGAATGAAAACAACACAAACATACACCACAAGTGCACCTCAGAATGTCAGTTCTGCAACCAGTGTATTTTAGAGGTGCATCAATTATCACTCCATCCGTTATACTAAAAAAATCCGCTCTACACAACAGCAGGCTTCGCAAAAATGCTGGACATTAAGTCAGACAAACTTACAACTTTAATCAGACCGAGAAAAAATCGAAAAATATGTAACTGGCGAAACGAAACCTTTTTAAATTTTATACATATAGTTGTATCAAATCAGATATATTGAACGCACATAAGAAAACCGACATAGTGCGTTTGCGATCAGCATGGATCAAGACCAGCTTGTGTATCCACGTAGTCTGGTCAGGATCCATGCTGTTAACTTTCAAAGCCTATTGCAACTTGAGAAACCGTTAGCGAACAGCATTGATCCTAACCAGACTGTGCGGATCCTCAGCTTGATCTGGGTCCATGCTGGTCACAAATGCACTATGTTGGTTCAAAGAAGTATAAAATACATTATTTTTATAGCTCTTTGGTTGGTTTTCTCATGGTGCGACTCAAATGAATTTACCTGAAGTGAATAGAATCTGTCTTAAAACAATTTAATTTTTAAGATGGTCAAATCTGTTATCCGACGCCTTGCTATAGACTGCCGTTTCAAAAAGGCGAGTATTAATATCATCGTTAATTGGCAGTATCAGCGCCTGGGGAAATCCACATCCTGTGACTGCTGATTATCGATTTTCTATAAATAGCCTAATTAACATTTGGTCATATTTTCGCCTGTTTAAAACGAAAACAAGACAATGTTGACATTCTTAGATCCTAGGGTTGCATAAATATATCTTACAAGTGATAGCTACGACAAACATTTAAGTTTATTCTGACATATTGAAAATTGTTTACAACTTGCTGGAAAACCTTTTGGGGGTACAAACTGGTATTGTCTATGGACCGGAAATGTTCGGAAACTTTTCCGTTGAATTTCCGTTTCTATTTTTAGCCGTGGATTATTGCTAGCAGAAGTCTTCGTTCTTTATCAAATACAGCCTTATATTTCGGGAGTTATATACATGTGACACTGCGGTTAGGAAACATGTTTGAATTTTCAGTCTCTAGATTCCCAGGCTAGGTTTCTATCTTTTCTACGTTATAAGCTACGTGAACTCTAGGGCAGTTCTATGCAATAGCTAATCAATATCATCGCTCCAGTTCACATGACATGAGGTCATCGTTTATTCACGTGACCATCAATTTGCACATTTGTATTCATACACGTGGTTGTTTTAATTAAAACGTTGACTTCAGTTTGTATTGATTTTAGTCGCCGAATTTACATTAAAAATGATATTAAGGCATATATTGTAGCATTGCATATTATGCACGTTGTGTGGATAATTGTTTCCCTGAAAAGCCTGGAACTATTTTTTGGTTGTGTTGTTAGGATGGTCTTAAGAACTGACAAGATTTCTCAAACTGAGTATTCTTTTTGACACTGGTGGCAGCAGCCACCAAAAATTGTTGAACCAGTCTGATTTTCAGGGGGACGCAACTAGGTTACCAATACATCATTCTGACAAAGTTTGGCCAAAATCCCCCTGGTAGTAGAGGAGATGCGATAACGAGAAATTGTTAATGGACGGAAGGACGGACGACGGACCAAGGATGCAGAGTAATTTGAATAGCCCACCATCTGATGATGGTGGGCTAAAAATGCAGCCCCTATTGCGTACACAAGGTCTTTCTTTGATTTGATCAGGTGATCTAGTTTTTGACACTAGATGACAAATATTTGAACTTGACCTAGATTTCATCAAGATCATAATGATCAAATTTCACGAATACCCAGTCAAAAATGCAGCCCCTATTGCACACACAGAGTTTTTCTTTGATTTGACAGGGTGACCTAGGTTTTTGACCCCAGATGACCCATATTCATAGAACAAACTTACCCCAAAATCTCTTACATTTACTCACAGTTACACAGCAGGACACTTGAAATGAACTTCAATCACAATATATAAGGTGTGTCTATTTTATGATGATCTGAGGTCCAACTGTACATAGTGGAGCCTCACCAGTATACCATGACAGTCCTTATATTATGTAAAACAAAATTCATTCTACAAATAGATTAACAACATTTGTTAACATATTTCTTCTTCTTCAAATAAACTAGAATGTGTCTGTAGGACACAGGGTGTGACCCCACTAGTACATTTGTCACAAAAAAGGGGCAATAATTCAAATGTTTGCATTCTTAAGGGGGTATAGCCTCAACAAACATTTTATAAAAAGGATTCATTATTCCAGGCCATATACTTTTTGAGCTATGAGCATCACAAACAAAACTAGAATGTGTCTGTAGGACACAGGGTGTGCCCCCCACTGCTACATTTGTCACAAATAAGGGGCAATAATTCAAATGTTTGCAGTCTTAATGGGTAATAGCCTCAACAAACATTTTATGAAAAGGATTCATTATTCTAGGCCCTATACTTTTTGAGCTATGAGCATCACAAACAAAAAATCCACTATTTTGGCTATTTCAAGGGCCATAACTCTGTAATAAGAGTTAAGATTCTCAAGAAGAATGCCAAGTGTGCAAGGTCACATCACGATACAGACTCCAGCAAGGTTTCCTGAATTTACATCTAATACTTTTTGAGCTAGGCACATAATTAGGTGAAAAAGTGCATTTTTTTACTATTTCAGGGGCCATAACTTTAAAAATATGGGGTGGAGCCAGCCAAAAAATTAGAGGTGTGCAAGTTTATATCATGAAAAAGACTTATGCAAGTTTTCAACCATTTATATTAAATACTTTTTGAGCTATCACAAGGTGAAAATGTACATTTTTGACTATTTCAGGGGCCATAACTTTAAAAATAGAGGGCGGATCCAATGAAAAATAGGAGGTGCGCAAATTCATATCATGATAAAGACTCATGTAAGGTTTCATGAATCTATATCAAATACTTTTTGAGCTAGGCATGTCACAAGGTGAAAATGTGCATTTTTGACTATTTCAGGGGCCATAACTCTGACAAGAGATCACTGAATGATCTTGGCGCCCACCAATGTGCCATTTTTGAGTGTTCCAAATTTCAAGACTTACTGACTAGTTCAAGGTCAAATTTCATTTCCATACACAACACTGTGCATGTGGTCCAAATTCAAAAGCTGTAGCTTCAGAAATGTGAAAGTAGGTCACCAGATCAATTTCAAGGACAAAGTTCTTTGTACACAAAACTATGCATGTGCATCAAGTTTGAAGGCTGTAGTTTGAGAAATTTGAAAGTAGGTCACTAGGTCAATCTTAAGGTCAAAGTTTATTTCGGTACACAAAACTATGCAAGTGGTTCAAATTTGAAGGCTGTAGCTTGAGAAATGTGAAAGTAGGTCACTAGGTCAAAATCAAGGTTAAATTACACTTCAGAACACAAATCTATGCATGTGGTCCAAATTTAAAGCCTGTACCTTCAAAAATGTGAAAGTAGGTCACTAGGTCAATGTCAAGGTCAAAGTTTGTTTCGGGACACAATCCTATGCCTGTGGTCTAAATTTGAAGCCTGTAGCTACAGAAATGTGAAAGTAGGTCACTAGGTCAATAACAAAGTCAAAGTTCATTTCGGTACACAAAACTATGCAAGTGGTCCAAATTTGAAGGCTGTAGCTTGAGAAATGTGAAAGTAGGTTACTAGGTCAAAATCAAGGTCAAATTTTATTTTGGAACACAGAACTATGCATGTGGTCCAAATTTGAAGCCTGTACCTTCAAAAATGTGAAAGTAGGTCACTAGGTCAATGTAAAGGTCAAAGTTTGTTTCGGTACACAAAACTATGCATGTAGTCCAAATTTGAAGGCTGTAGCTTGAGAAATGTGAAAGTAGGTCACTAGGTCAAAATCAAGGTCAAATTTCATTTCGGAACACAAAACTATGCATGTGGTCCAAATTTGAAGCCTGTACCTTCAAAAATGTGAAAGTAGGTCACTAGGTCAATGTCAAGGTCAAAGCTTTTTTCAGTGCACAAAACTATGCATGTGGTCCAAATTTGAAGGCTGTAGCTACAGAAATGTGAAAGTAGGTCACTAGGTCAAAATCAAGGTCAACTCATGTCAAGGTTCATCTTGCCACTCAAAACCATACATGTGGTCCAAATTTGAATGTTGTAGGTTATTGACAAGAAGATTTTAAAAGCTTTTCCCTATATAAGGCTATATGAAACATGTGACCCCCAGGGCTGGGCCATATTTGACCCTAGGGGGATAATTTGAACAAACTTGGTAGAGAACCACTAGATGATGCTACATTACAAATGCCAAAGCCCTAGGCTTTGTGGTTTGGACAAGAAGATTTTCAAAGTTTTTCCCTATATAAGTCTATGTAAACCATGTGACCCCCGGGGCAGGGCCATATTTGATCCTAAGGGGATAATTTGAACAATCTTAGTAGAAGACCACTAGATGATGTCACATACAAAATATCAAAGCCCTAGGCCCTGTGGTTTTGGACAAAAGGTTTTTCAAAGTTTTTCCCTATATAAGTCTATATAAACCAGGTGACCCCCGGGGCGGGGCCATATTAGACCCCAGGGAAATAATTTGAATCATCTTGGCAGAGGACCACTAGATGATGCTTCATACCAAATATCAAAGCCCTAGGCTCTGTGGTTTTGTAACAAGAAGATTTTCAAAGTTTTTCCCTATATAAATCTATGTAAATTATAGAAATAAACAAAGGGCCATAACTTACTAAACTAGAAAGTGCCATGGGACACAGATGCCCCACTACATGACATTAGTCGGGGGCCAGAACTCCTACAATACTGAATGAATCCGGATGCAAAACCCCAGGTGCACAATACACAGCTGACCAACATTCCTGTAAACTTTGGTGTTTCTAGGTCCAATACTTTTGGGGCTATGCGCGACACAACATTAAAAATGACCAATTTTTTACTAAGTCAGGGGCCATAACTCCTACATGACTGGATGAACCCGGGACGCGAAACCCAGGTGCAAAAACTACACATGCTGACCAACTTTGCCTGTAAAGTTTTGCGACTCTAGGTCATATACTTTTGGAGCTAGGCACGACACAACATTAAAATAAACCAATTTTAAGAGTCGCGGCCTAACTGTTTACATGACTGAATGAATCCGGATGCGAAACCCCAGGTGCACAACTACACATGCTGACCAACTTTTCCTGTAAACTTTGGTGATTCTAGGTCAAATACTTTTGGAGCTATGCGCGACACAACATTAAAACAAGAGCTGTCTAAGACAGCCAAGCTCGACTTTTCGAAAATTGTCACAGAGCTGGAAAATTATTACCCAAAATGTAAATATCAAAAGAGTTTTATGTTCAAAAGGGGAATTTATCAGGTATGGGACTTGATTATCAACTAGTTTTTATACCCCGAAGAAAACATGTTAAGTTCAATTCAATATCTGCATTAGTTTTGGGGATAGAACTTGCATGTAAAACTTTAACCAGAATTTTCTATCCAAAAGGGGGCATAATTTGCCCCAAAATAATTTTAAGAGTTATGGAACTTGACCCAGTGAGGTAGGTAATTGATCTAGAAAAAGAATAAATAAGTTCCAATCTATAGCCTTTTAGTAATAGCTTATGTTTTGCACGCAAAACTAACCAGAATTTTCTAACCCCCCAAAAGGGGGCATAATTTGGCCAAAATACATGCCAGAGTTATGGGACTTGACCCAGTGAGGTAGGTAATTGATCTAGAAAAAGAAAAATAAGTTTCAAATCTATATGCTTTTAGTAATAGCTGTATGTACTTGCACGCAAACTTTAACCAGAATTTTTAAGCCCAAAAAGGGGCAAAATTTTGGCAAAATACATGCCAGAGTTATGGGACTTGACCGTGAGGTGGGTTTAATTGATCTAGAAAAAAAAAAATAAGTTTAAAATTTCTATATCCCTTTTAGTAATAGCTGTATGTATTTGGCACCAAAACTTTAACCAGAATTTTCTAAGTCCAAAAGGGGGCATAATTTGGGCCCAAAATGAAGGTCAGAGTTATGGGACTTGTGCTATCAACTAGTTTTATAACCCCGAAGACACATGTGAAGTTTCAATTCAATTCTGCATTAGTTTTGGAGATAGTAACTTGCATGTAAAACTTTAACCAGAATTTTCTAAGTCCAAAAGGGGGCATATTTGCTCAAATACTTTGTTAGAGTTATGGAACTTGACCCAGTGAGGTGGTAATTGACCTAGAAAAAAAATAAATAAGTTTCAAAGCTATATGCCTTTAAATGATAGCGGGTATTACTTGCATGCAAAATTTAAACCAAGGTGTGACGCCGACGCCGACGCCGACGCCGACGCCGACGCCAGGGTGAGTAGAATAGCTAGACTATTCTTCGAATAGTCGAGCTAATGACCAATTTTTTACTAAGTCAGGGGCCATAACTCCTACATGTCTGGATTAATCCGGACGCGAAACCCCAGGTGCATAACTACACATGCTGACCAACAGGCCTGTAAAGTTTTGTGACTCTAGGTCATATACTTTTGGAGCTAGGCACGACACAACATTAAAATGACCAATTTTTACAAAGTCAGGGGCCATAACTTCTAAACGACTGAATGAATCCGGACGCGAAACCCCAGGTGCACAACTACACATGCTGACCAACATTCCTGTAAAGTTTTGTGATTCTACGTCAAATACTTTCAGAGCTACGCGCGACACAACATTTTCGGACGGACGGACAAGAGCAAATCTATATGCCCCCCCCCCCCCCCCCCAAAGTGGGGGCATAAAAATTGTTGAACCAGTCTGATTTTCAGGGGGACACAACTAGGGTATCAATACATCATTCTGACAAAGTTTGGTCAAAATCCCCCTGGTAGTTTCTGAGGAGATGCGATAACGAGAAATTGTTAACGGACAGACGGACAGAATGACGGACCACGGACGCAGAGTGATTTGAATAGCCCACCATCATGATGATGGTGGGCTAAAAATAGGGGGCGGACCCATAAGAAAGATAGGAGGTGCGCAAGTTCATATCATGATTAAGACTCATGCAAGGTTTCATGAATCTATATGAAATACTTTTTGAACTAGGCGTGTCACAAGGTAAAAATGTGCATTATGACTATTTCAGGGGTCATAACTCTGAAAATAGGGGGCGGAGCCAGACGAAAAGTAGGAGGTGCGCAAGTTCATACCATGATAAAGACTCATGCAAGGTTTCATCAATTTATATCAAATACTTTTCAAGCTAGGCGCGTCACGAACTTCGGATGGACGGACGGACTCCCATATGATTCATGTATTATGTGGTCATTCCATTGTTTGAAAACTTAAGGTGGAATGCGCCTAATTTGAAGTTCTTCGGTTCCGTTTCGAAATTTTGTTTAATATAAAAATCAGCATATTCCTCATAGAATACGTATTTTACTTTTTGATATTTCTGTAACTTTTTTCTCTACAACCTTCAAACACGACCATTGACGTCCATTTTTGATGAACCATAATTTCACGTCAGTCAGACTGTTTTCTTAAATCGTTCTTAAATCGTTCTGTTCAGTCAACAAGTATCGATTTGCTTGTTTCTCATCATATTTTCATTTAACAAGAGCTGTCTCCATAGGATGACACATGCCCCCGATGGCACTTTGAATGAATAGTTATGGCCGATGTTAGAGTTTAGGACCTTTGACCTAGGGACCTGGATTTGCGCCGACATGTGTCTTACTGTGGTACACATTAATGCCCAATAATTTTAAAATCCATGCAGGGAATGAAAAGATATGGACCGGACACGCCCATCAATGCACTATCTTTGAAATATGACCTTTAAGGGTCTAAGTGTGCCCTTGACCTTTGAATAAGGACCTGGGTCTTGCGCAAGACACGTCGTCTTTACTGTGGTACACATTCTTGCCAAGTTATTTGAAAATCCATCCATCGATGACAAAGATAGGCCCGGACACGCCCATCAATGCACTACCCTTTTAACGTCTAAGTGTACCTTGACCTTTGAGCACGGACCTGGGTCTTGGGGCGCGCCCATCGTCTTACTGTGGTACACTTCATGCCAAGTTATTTAAAAATCCATCCATCGATGAAAAAGATATGGACGGACACGCCCATCAATGCACTATCCTTTAATGTCTAAGTGTGACCTTGACCTTTGAGCTACGGGCCTGGGCTTGCGCGCGACATGTGTCTTACTGTGGTACATATTCATGCCAAGTTATTTGAAAATCCATCCATCAATGACAAAGATATGGACCGGACACGAAAATTGCGGACAGACTGACAGACCGACAGACGGACAGACGGTTCAGAAACTATATGCCTCCCTTCGGGGGCATAAAAATGTCTTTGAAATGGTGTATAAATTATGGAGATCATTTTAACGTTGAAGCCGATATTTACGTTAAAGTGACGTCAGAGCGACAAATATGACGTTTAGTTTTGAATAAAAAGTTTGCGTTAATCTTGTCTCATGTAAAACCCAAACGATAGACTTTGACAAAAAACTAACATTATCATAAATACTTCATTTTCTGTCGATTGAAGGAAAAAAAGTGGGGTCACCGAATTCATTTTCGCGTAAAATTACGTTACGCTACCCCTTTCCCCAAATAACAACATAGCTTTAGTTTGACTGTCTTTCCCAATATATCTGTTTTCAAACCTTAGTATTTTACATTCTCATTCAAACAGTTATTCACTACAGGCGTGAAACGAATCATGGAACGTGAGAAAGAGAGTTTCCTTTCAAAAGAGGTTCCTTTTAAATGTAAATTTGGGGACTTCATTTAGAAATGGTTTTAATGCAGAATGTATCATACGCCAATATGACAATTTTGCTTAAAATACTGATCATGTTAATTTTGAAAGTCGCTTAAATATACTTTCTATATGATAAAGCTTTTTTTTTTCAAATATTTCTTATTCAAAGTACCAATAAACACGTTTTCCGTTTTTAAAACACTGCTAACGAAGAATATTTGATATGCAATGGTTTTGTTCGTATTTTTTACACTTGAAACACAAACAGAAAGCATTAATTTATTATTGTACAAAAATCATTGTCAATATTTTTACAACAGATTCAAATATTTTAAAAGGGTTGTGATTCAGACTTATGACCCCTTTACTCAACCGCCTCTCCAAGGGAGTAAAGGTTGTTTGTATCTTGTTTTTCTTAATATTATCCCTAACCCTCCCTAAGTCGCACACACGCATGCACGCACATTCCGAGGTCTTACATTTTTACAATTTTTTTTTACTTCACCACCCTAGAAACGTCTGACCAGAAGATAAGTTGTCATGTCAACCGCCCACGCATTGTTCGCATAATTTGGGTGGTGGAATTTGGTTTTTACGGGTCAGAGTTAATTTTTCATTATTGTGAAATTTATACCACAGGGCGCTATTGGAAATAAATCATAACTTCTACAAGTTCAGTATTCATATATAGGACAGGTTTCGTTGAGTTACAGGGGTGTCAGTCACAACCGCTGGTTTCTTTCTTTTACCCCATCCGCTTAGCCAGTAGGGCGCAGATCTATGGACGCGTGTTCGGTCCCCTTTGGGAGGGCATGAGGATTTGATAGAAGCACGTGTCCGAATCATTCGTCCTCCACCTCTGGGTTTATATGGTGGAAGATAGAAGTTATTTTTTGGGAATACAGAAATCCACTAACACTGGTTAGGTTAACTGCCCGCAGTAACGTAGAAAAACAGAGCTAAAAAATATTCTTTCTATTTTTATGTCATGGAATGTTTTCTTTACTCGTATTTCTTTTGTTTCTAATATTAGGAACAGTATTATGTATGGAATATGTTTCTATTATGTGTCTATGAATACAAGGATAACATTTGTACACACATCTCCGGAGAGCTAAAACTTCTTTGAAAGGATGTTGTTTCTATTAGCCAAGTTGCTAAATAAATTAATTTTTCAGAACAACAGCCTCCTTACAACAAATATGCTGTTTTCCCGCGGTTATGAGGAGGATTCACTTTATTCGAAATTTTGGGGTGTCCGACTACTCTCCAAATAATCGAAATATTTTCCCAAAAAGTAATTTGGAAAAAGTTAGATAGAATAATGTTTACTCGAACATGATGTTTTATTACATACAGGCTTTCTAAATTTTAAAAGTTGTTTTAGCACTTTTTTCGAGTTATGTGTTATATTAAAATGATATTTTTTCATTTTCACCTAGCTATGTTTTATTTTTTCGTACTGTGCCGAGGTTGGCCAGATTCTTTTTACCCCAGTATTATTTTCTGAAGACTGGTTGTTGTTCGAATCTGCTTCATTAAGAATTTTACCTATATAAAAACTAATAAGATGTTTATGACATACATTTATAATGTAGGCCTAATTGTTTGCCTCAGTTTTTTATTAGATGCATAAAATTCTTTATGTAACAATTTTTTACGCAAAGATAATACGTCACGGAATAGCGGCATGTGATGGAATTCTATACTGGTACTTGTTAACATTAAAAGGTTGAGATAATTCAAATAAAGGATTTTTACCTTTTTCTGTCGTGTTTTTTTTCAACTGTTTTTGTAAATGTTAACAATTTTTAAAGTGCATCGATACATTACTTTTCATGTATTATCATTAACTTGCGAGATAAATCATTTCACTTGTAACGTTGAATGAAATCATTAATAGCTGTAAGGTCTCTTTTGATTAAATTCTACTTAAATAGGTTAAAGAGAGTTTGTCTTGATCACGAGAATCAGAAAATCCATTTAATTAGCATTTTATATTTGGGGTACGAGTAGAGTAATGGTATTCAGCGCAAAACGGTAACGGGGGTGTTGATTTTGTCGCATTCTCATATATCCCAAAAAATTAAACATTAAAATCTGAGTTCTACACAGAAAAATATTTCGCTAATGTAACAGAGTTTTTAAAAGGGATTTTGATTTTAAATTTTAAATAGGAAAAATAAAATAGTAGAGTTTATCCTAAAAGGAGGAGATACATGAAAAAATACTCAATTGCGCTATCTTGTGTTTTTGGGGGGTAGGGGTAGCGTAACGTATTATTACGCGAAAATGAATTCGGTGACCCCATAATTTTATTCCTTCAATCGACAGAAAATAAAGTTTTCATGATCATGTTAGTTTTTTGTCAAATTCTATCGTTTGGGTTTTACATGAGACAAGATTAACGCAAACTTTTTATTCAAAACTAAATGTCATATTAAGTGGTTACGGAATGAATACAAAGGATTTCTTTTGTCCTAGGCCACACCTCCTACCACCTAAGGTACCAATCGTCTGTTCGCACAGACGCACGGACAAGACCAAATCCACTATTTTGGCTATTTCAACGCCCATAAGCGCTAAGATTCTCAAGAAGAATGCCAAGTGTGCAAGGTCACATCATGATAAAGACTCAGGCAAAGTTTCATGAATTTACATCAAATACTTTTTGAGCTACGCATATTATTAGGTGAAAATGTGCAGTTTTGACCATTTCAGGGGCCATAACATTAACAAGAGGGCCATGAAGGCCCTGTATCGCTCACCTGACCTATTGACCTAAAGATCATCAAGATTAACATTCTGACCAAGTTTCATTAAGATATGGTCATAAATGCAGCCTCTAAAGTGCTAACTAGCTTTTCCTTTGATTTGACCCGGTGACCTAGTTTTTAAACCCACATGACCCAGATTCGAACCTGACCTAAAGATCATCAAGATTAACATTCTGACTAAGTTTCAAGAAGATACAGTCATAAATGTGGCCTCTAGAGTGTTTACAAGCTTTTCCTTGGAATTGACCTAGTGATCTAGTTTTTGATAGCACCGGACCCAGATTTGAACTTGACCTATAGATCATCAAGATTAATATTCTGACTAAGTTTCATTAAGATATGATCATAAATGTGGCTTCTAGAGTGTTAACTAGCTTTTCCTTTGATTTGACGTGGTGACCTAGATTTTTACTATACATGACCCAGATTCAAACTGGACCTTGAGATCATCAAGATTAACATTCTGACCAAGTTTCATGAAGATACAGTCATAAATGTGCCCTCTACAGTGTTAAAAAGCTTTTCTTTTGATTTGACCTGGTGACCTAGATTTTGACCCCAAATAACCCAATATCGAACTCCTCCAAGATTTCATTGAAGGTAACATTCTGACCAAGTTTCATTCAGATTGGGCCAAAATTGTGAACTCTAGAGTGTTAACAAGCTTTTCCTTTGATTTAACCTGGTGACCTAGTTTTTGATCCCAGATGACCAAATATCGAACTCGTCCAAGATTTTATTGAGGGTAACATTCTGACCAAGTTTCATTCAGATTGGGCCAAAATTGTGATCTCTAGAGTGTTAACAAGCTTTTCCTCTTATTTGACCTGTGACCTAGTTTTTGACCACAACTCTGGAAATAGGGGGCAGATCAAGATAAAAAAAATAAAAGGTGCTCAAGTTCATATCATGATAAAGACTCATGCTAGGTTTAATCAATTTATATCAAATACTTTTTCAGCTAGGCATGTCACAAGGTGAAAATGTGCATTTTTGACTATTTCAGGGGCCATAACTCTGAAAATAAGTGGCGGAGCCAGACGTAAAAAGTAGAAGGTGCACAGTTCATATCATGATTAAGACTCATGCAAGGTTTCATCAATTTATATCAAATACTTTTTGAGTTAGGTGCGTACTGAACTTCGTACAGACGGACGGACAAGACCAAATATATATTCATGATGGTCCTGAATCACTCACCTATCCCCACACGACCCAGTGTTGAACCGAGTATGACGTCGTTATTTCTATTATTTGACAAAGTGACCTAGTTTTTGAGCACATGTGACCTAGATATCATAAAGATAAAAAATTCTGACCAATTTTCATGAAGATCCATTGAAAAATATGACCTCTAGAGAGGTCACAAGGTTTTTCTATTATTTGACCTAATGACCTAGTTTTTGAAGGCACGTGACTCACTTCTGAACTTGACCTAGATATCATCAAGGTGAACATTCTCACCAATTTAAATGAAGATCTCGTGAAAAATATGGCCTCTACAGAGGTCACAAGGTTTTTCTATTTTTCAACCTACTGACCTGGTTTTTGACCGCACATGACCCAGTTACGAACTTGACCTAGATATCATCAAGCTGAACATTCTCGCCAATTTTCATGAAGATCCATTGAGAAATATGGCCTCTAGAGACATCACAAGGTTTTTCTATTTTTAGACCTACTGACCTAGTTTTTGACCGCACATGACCCAGTTTCGAACTTGACCTAGATATCATCAAGGTGAACACTCTCACCAATTTTCATGAAGATCCCGTGAAAAATATGGCCTCTAGAGAGGTCACAAAGTTTTTCTATTTTTAGATCTACTGACCTAGTTCTTGACCACACGTGACCCAGTTTCGAACTTAACCTAGATATCATCAAGGTGAACATTCTGACCAATTTTCATGAAGATCCATTGAGAAATATGGCCTCTAGAGAGGTCACAAGGTTTTTCTATTTTTAGACCTACTGACCTAGTTTTTGAAGGCACGTGACCCAGTTTCGAACTTGACCTAGATATCATTAAAGTGAACATTCTGACCAAAATTTATGAAGATCTCATGAAAAATATGGCCTCTAGAGAGGTCACAAGGTTTTTCTATTTTTAGATCTACTGACTTAGTTTTTGAACCCACATGACCCAGTTTCGAACTTGACCTAGATATCATCAAGTTGAACATTCTGTCTAATTTACATGAAGATTTCTTGAAAAATATGGCTTCTAAAGAGGTCACAAGGTTTTTCTATTTTTAGATCTACTGACCTAGTTATTGACCGCATGTGACCCAGTTTCAAACTTAACCTAGATATCATCAAGGTGAACATTCTGACCAATTTTCATAAAGATCCCATGAAAAATATGGCCTCTAGAGAGGTCACAAAGTTTTTCTATTTTCAGACCTACTGACCTAGTTTTTGACCGCACATGACCCAGTTTCGAACTTGACGTAGATATCATCAAGGTGAACATTCTGACCAATTTTCATGAAGATCCATTGAGAAATATGGCCTCTAGAGAGGTCACAAGGTTTTTCTATTTTTAGACCTACTGACTTAGTTTTTGACCCCACGTGACCCAGTTTCGAACTTGACCTAGATATCATCAAGATGAACATTCTGACCAATATTCATGAAAATATGCAATATATGGCCTCTAGAGAGGTCACAAGGTTTTTCTATTTTTAGATCTACTGACCTAGTTTTTGATGGCACGTGACCCAGTTTCAAACTTGATCTAGATATCATCAAGGTGAACGTTCTGACCAATTTTCATTAAGATCTTGTGTAATATATGGCCTCTAGAGAGGTCACAAGGTTTTTCTATTATTTGACCTACTGACCTAGTTTTTGATGGCACGTGACCCAGTTTCGAACTTGACCTAGATATCATCAAGGTGAATGTTCTGACCAATATTCATGAAGATCTTGTGAAACATATGGCCTCTAGAGAGGTCACAAGGTTTTTCTATTTTTAGACCTACTGACCTAGTTTTTGATGGCACGTGACCCAGTTTCGAACTTGACCTAGATATCATCAAGGTGAACATTCTGATCAATTTTCATGAAGATCTTACGAAATATATGGCCTCTAGAGAGGTCACAAGGTTTTTCTATTTTTAGACCTACTGACCTAGTTTTTGAAGGCACGTGACCCAGTTTCGAACTTGTCCTAGATATCATCAAGATGAACATTCTGACCAACTTTCATTAAGATCCCACAAAAAATGTGACCTCTAGAGTGGTCACAAGCAAAAGTTTACGCACGCACAGACGGACGCACGGACGACGGACGCTGCGCGATCACAAAAGCTCACCTTGTCACTATGTGACAGGTGAGCTAAAAAAGTAGGACTACTTGAAAGCCTGCATACTGACCAAGTTTCATGTAGATAGGGTCATAAATGTGGCCTCTAGAGTGTTAACAAGATTTTCCTTTGATTTCACCAGGTGACCTAGTTTTTAATCCAACATGACCCACTTGACCTAGAGGTCATCAAGGTGAACATTCTGACCAATTCTCATGAGTTTCAAATTTAATATTTAAAATGTGGTCTCTAGAGTGTTAACAAATTTTCCTTTGATCTGTCCTAGTGACCTAGTTTTTGACCCCACATGACCCATTTTCGAACTTGGCCCAAAGGTCATCAAGATAAACATACTGACCAAGTTTCATAAAGAAAGGGTCATAAATGTGAACTCTAGAGTGCTAACAAGATTTTCCTTTGATCTGGCCTACTGACCTAGTTTTTGACCCCACATGACCCAGTCAGTTTCGAACTTGACCTAGAGATCATCAAGAAAAACATTCTGACCAATTTTCATAAAGACTGGGTCAAAACTGTGGCCTCTAGAGTGTTAACATGGCAAATGTTGAGGGACAACACACAAAGACGGACGACGGACAATGACTGGTCACAAACTGAGCTTACCTGAGCACTTTGAGCAATTTTAAACTAGAAAGTTTCTCAGGAACAACTAAAACTGGAAGCATTGAAATTCCACCAAAACCAGGCTTTCTATTGCATCACGCCAACAGGTTCCTAGCATAAACCATTTTTCTGTTTTTAGTAACAGTGACCCAAAATACAATCCAAAGTCAGTTCTTTTATTTAAAGTTATAAACTCAAAACCAGCTTTTTGACGATCAAACTGAAAAAAAATCTTTTATTTTTTTTTATTATAATATGACCAAACTTTTCTATCTTTAGTTACCAAATGGCATTAAAATAACCTTTTTGTCACCAAAAAAAAAAAAAGAAAGAAAAAAACAAGAGCTGTCACTAATGGTGACAAATGCCCCTGCAGCACCTTGACCTTTGACCTGGTGACCCC
Organism: Mercenaria mercenaria; assembly: GCF_021730395.1. NCBI lineage: Eukaryota > Metazoa > Mollusca > Bivalvia > Venerida > Veneridae > Mercenaria > Mercenaria mercenaria. The sequence continues at coordinate 14,290 of NW_026462711.1, read as the reverse complement.
AAAGTCAGTAGGGGTGGTGTACTCAATAAGTACTATCAGCATGTGAAGTTTGAAGGTCCTGGGTGAAGTGGTTCGCATGTAAAGTGCCTTCATGCAAAAAGTTAACGTTGGCCCCTGTGACCTTGACCTTTGACCTGGTGACCCCAAAGCAATAAGGTTGGTGTACTCATAAAGTACTATCAGCACGTAAAGTTTGAAGGTCCTGGGTGAAGTGGTTTGCCAGTAAAGTGCCTTCATGCAAAAAGTTAACGTTGGCCCCTGTGACCTTGACCTTTGACCTGGTGACCCAAAGTCAGTAGGAGTGGTGTACTCAATAAGTACTATCAGCATGTGAACTTGAAGGTCCTGGGTGCAGTGGTTCGCGAGTAAAGTGCCTTCATGCAAAAAGTTTAACGTTGGCCCCTGTGACCTTGACCTTTGACCTGGTGACCCCAAAGTCAGTAGGGGTGGTGTACTCAATAAGTACTATCAGCATGTGAAGTTTGAAGGTCCTGGGTGCAGTGGTTTGCGAGTAAAGTGCCTTCATGCAAAAAGTAAACGTTGGCCCCTGTGACCTTGACCTTTGACCTGGTGATCCCAACGTCAGTAGAGATGGTGTACTCAATAAGTACTATCAGCATGTAAAGTTTGAAGGTCCTGGGTGCAGTGGTTCGCAAGTAAAAGGCCTTTATGCAAAAAGTTAACGTTGGCCCCTGTGACCTTGACCTTTGACCCCAAAGTCAGTAGGGGTGGTATATTCAATAAGTACTATCAGCACGTGAAGTTTGAAGGTCCTGGGTGCAGTGGTAAAGTGCCTTCATGCAAAAAGTCAACGTTGTGACGAACGAACTAGCAAACGAACGGACGGACAGTTGAAAACTAATATGCCTCCCTTCGGGGGCATAAAAATGTTTGGATCTCGGTGAGATTTGAACCACCACCCTTCCATTCCACAGCACAAAAATCTATTTTCTATTTCAAATATGACCTCATTTTTCTATTTTTAGCTACACTGACCTTGACCCTGATCCAAGTGACCTCAAATACATTCCCAACCCTGTGTGTTTGATAAAAGCTATCTACACACCAAGTACACTGACAGGAAGTGTACCCAAACTTGAGTGGAAGCCATTTTTCTGTTTTTAGTAACAGTGACCCAAAATACCATTTAAAGGTAATTTTCAGATAAGTTTGCTGTACACAAAGTTTCGTGGCAGTAAGTAAGTCCAAACTAAAATTATAAAGCGGAAATCACCTTTTTGATGATCACTTAGAAAGCAGGTCACTAGGTCAATCTCAAGATCAAAGTTAATTTCAGTACACAAAACTATGCTTGTGGTTCAAATTTGAAGGCTGTAGCTTGAGAAATGTGAAAGTAGGTCACTAGGTCAAAATCAAGGTCAAATTTTATTTTGGAACAAAAAACTATGCATGTGGTCCAAATTTGAAGTCTGTACCTTCAAAAATGTGAAAGTAGGTCACTAGGTCAATAACAAGGTCAAAGTTTGTTTCAGTACACAAACCTATGCATGTGGTCCAAATTTGAAGGCTGTAGCTAAAGAAATGTGAAAGTAGGTCACTAGGTCAAGATCAAGGTCAACTCATGTCAAGGTTCATCTTGCCACTCAAAACTATACATGTGGTCCAAATTTGAATGATGTAAGTTATGGACATGAATATTCTAAGTTTTTCCCTATATAAGTCTATATGAACCATGTGACCCCTGAGGCGGGGCCTATTTGACCCTAGAGGGATAATTTGAACAACCTTGGTAGAGAACCACTAGATGATGCTACATTACAAAATATCAAAGCCATAGTCTTTGTGGTTTGGACAAGAAGATTTTCAAAGTTTTTCCCTATATAAGTCTATGTAAACCATGTGACCCCCAGGGCGGGGCCATATTTGACCCTTGGGGAAAAATTTGAACAATCTTAGTAGAGGACCACTAGATGATGTCATATACAAAATATCAAAGCCCTAGGCCCTGTGGTTTTGGACAAGAGGTTTTTCAAATTTTTTTCCTATATAAGTCTATATAAACCATGTGACCCCAGGGAAATAATCTGAACAATCTTGGTAGAGGACCACTAGATTTTGCTACATACCAATATCAAAGCCCTAGGCCCTATGGTTTTGGACAAGAAGATCAGAAACTGTTTAACTGTTCCTGGCCAATGCGACCTTGACCTTTGACCTAATGACCTCAAAATCAATAGGGGTCATCTGCTGGTCATGGCCAACCTAACTATCAATTTTCCTGAAACTAGGCCTAAGCGTTCTAGAGTTATTGCTCGGAAAACATTTAACTGTTCCTGTTCACTGTGACCTTGACCTTTGACATATTGACCTCAAAATCAATAGGGGTCATCTGCTGGTCATGACCAACCTATCAACTTTCGTGACCCTATGCTGAAGCGTTCTTGAGTTATCATCCGGAAACCGTTTAATTGTTCAGGGTAACTGTGACCTTGACCTTTAACATACTGACCTCAAAATCAATAGGGGTCATCTGCTGGTGATGACCAACCTCCCTATCAATTTTCATGATCCTAGGCCCAAGCGTTCTTGAGTTATCATCCGGAAACCGTTTTACTATTCAGGGTCACTGTGACCTTGACCTTTGACATACAGACCTCAAAATCAATAGGGGTCATCTGCTGGTGATGACCAACCTCCCTATCAACTTTCATGATCCTAGGCCCAAGCGTTCTTGAGTTATCATCCGGAAACGGATTGGTCTACATTCCGACCGACCGACAGACCGACCGACCGACCGACCGACCTACCGACCGACATCTGCAAAACAATATACCCCTCCTTCTTCGAAGGGGGGCATAATGATGTTGTTGCGGTTTTTAATAAGTTTTAAATGAATCTTTGTACATGTATTTTTTGATAAAATATTCTTCTCAAATGATAATGTAAATTCCTTGAGGGCAAATAGGTCACAGAGGTAGGATTTCCGCCAATCTGACTTAAGTACTTGATCTTCTAAACGAAGATCTGAGAACGACCCATTCACATACGCCTTCTGTATATTTTGGATTTCCAGTATTGCTATTTTTATTTTAACCAATCAGACGACTTGTTCCAATGTCAGAGTAAGAAAAATGTAAGGTTATTCCAGGGCTCGAACCCGGGACCCCTCGCTTACAAAGCAAGTGGCCTACCGACTGAGCTAACCGGCTATCTGACACATTCAAACATAAGAATTGTAAATATCAAAAGTCAAGGATACAGGTAGATTTGCAAAATATTGTAAGTTAAGCTCTGATTGGATAGCGAAAGGGTCGTCAGAACGAGGCTATGAATAGGTCGTTCTCAGATCCTATGCGTAGCGTAATAGGAGATGTACTTTAGTCAGATTGGATTTCCGCTATTAGCGTTTGAGACATTTACTTGTCAGTTTATACGCGATATTGCACATTCGCTTTTAATAACAAATTAAGGAAGAAACTTTTTACTGATTTCTGCTTCTCATCAATTTAAAGAATCGAGGCAGTATGATCAGACAGTGATGTGTCACATGGCGCGAAAACTGTAATATGACGTAATGCCATGACAATCTCGTGCAACAATACCGCTTTGATCTCCACTTGTCATGATACCGACACACTTCTTTTAGCTCTTTAAGAGGATGTAAATTGATGATGAAAACAAGACCAATTACTTAGTTTATCAACAGAATAATTACCGATGATCGTCAACTTTTTTTTTTCGCTTTCAAGACAGGTAGGTGAATGATGATTATTGTGTCTATATTTTTAGGACACTTTTCAAAATAATTATTTTTCGGGAAATAAGTCTTGAGAAAATAAAAATAATTGATATTTAATACTTTCCTGACACTTTGGGAAACTACGGTAGGGGTTAGACTGTGATTATTATTACTATCGATGCAGTTATTATGGAGAGCAACTTGATGGTGGAGATGACAAAATTAGTGAAAGAAAAAGAAAAATGTCTGGTGTGAAAAGGAAATTTAAGAGTAACAAAAATGAATAATCAAAAAGGAAACATCGTGTACGAGCTATGTGTTATATTTGAAATTTGCTTGTTGTACATAATACTCCTTCCATAAAACGTGACAGTATTAAAAATGTCAATTATGAGGGCGAGTGACTGTTCACTAAGGGCGAGTAGATTTTACTAGCTACTAGTCCTGCAGGGCGAGTGGTGTGAAAAAGAATTTTACACCCCTGGGTTTCAGAGGAGATGTTGTTTAAAGGAAAGTGTGGACGGACGCCGGACGGTGAGCTACAACAGCACACCCTGAACACTTTGCTCAGGTGAGCTAAAAAGTTACAATATAAGTTATTTATAGTAACAACTAAGGAAAGTCAATCTTTATAAAAAAATTTTTTTTTTAAAAATTGTAAGTCCACACAGAAATCCTTACCAGGTAGAGATAGGTCAAAATACACCTCAAACTTGGATGTAACATGCATGCTGTACTACAGAAAAGTGGTCTCGATTTTTCCCTACGACTAGTAATGAAAAAGTTACAATATAAGCTATATATAGTAACAACAAGCAAATTCGATGAACTGGTATCCCCCGCCGAATGGGTTTGTGGTGAGGAATGGCAAAGAAATATATCTGGCAAAAAGTTAAGAATGTTACTAAGAAGCAAATAATTTCATTAGTCAGGATCAATTTAACAGTTTGGGATGGGGGTTTACCAGGTGAGGGTACAAAACAAAGCAGAACTTCCTGAACCATTCAGGAAAATAGTCCATGGACGTCCACGGAATAACTCCAAAAAATTGTTCACCGAAGTCCGTGGAATCACTCTGGAAAATTGTCCATGGAAAGTACTCTATTTTTTAAGTTTTAAGTTTGGTGAAGATCGGATGAGAAATGTTCGACTTAGAGTGCGGACAAGATTTAAGACAGACTGACAGACAGGCACATAGACAAGAGTAAATCAATATGTCTTCTTCCCCACTGTGTGGTGGGAGCAATATTCTGACCAATTTTCATTAAGATTGGACCAAAAAAGTGGCCTCTTGCATGTAATCAATCATTTTCTTTGACTGACCTAGTGACCTAGCTTTTGACCCCACATGACCCAGATTCGAATTTGTCAAAAATTTCATAAAAACATTCTGACAAAGTTTCGGGAAGATTGGATAAAAAAAGTGGCCTCTAGAGTGTATACAAGCTTTTCTTTTTGATTTGACCTAGTGACCTAGTTTTTGATCCCACGTGACCCAGATTTAAAATCATTCAAGACTTCACAATAAACATTCTGACCAAGTTTTATGAAGATAAAATCAAATATGTGCCCCCTAGGGTGTAAACAAGCTTATTCTTTGATTTGACCTGGTAACCTAGTTTTTGACCCCACATGACCCAGATAAAAATTCATGCGCTATTTCATGAAGACAAACATTCTTGCATAAAAACTACTTTTTTCACTGGATCTGCCCATTTATTAACGAGAGAAAAATCGTGTGCAAAAAAGCCAATTCATGTGCTGTTAATACAAGATTTTTATTTTTGAAATGCTTTGCCCGGGACGTATATATGTATTTCTGCGCAGATTGATATTTGGCATCTGCTTCTTGTTTCTTCCATAATAACCTCTTCTTGTAGCATTAAAGATACAATGTAATCTGTAGGATGTTTTGCTGTATCAGTTTCCATTTTACCCCAAACGTACTGCCCATAACAATGTACGTACTCGCTTCTCTTAATATTTTACTCACTTTACAAAGTGTCGATTTAGTTCTTGTAAATAACCTTGAATGAATAAGTATTGCGTGTAACTTGTGCGATTGTTCATATTTAGGAATCATATTAATAATTTTGTTCAGTATCAGTCGGTATGTTTTTACCTGATTTTTGGCAGAATTCATATAATAAACCTTGAAAGCTTGTCACTACCTTCATACTCATCCGTACTCTAAATGTATACTCTAAATGTGTTCGATTTGACTGGGTGACCTAGTTTTTGACCCCATATCACCAAGTTTCGAACATGGCCTACGAATCATCAAGGTAAACATTCTGACCATGTTTCATGAAGATAGGGTCATAAATGTGGCCTCAAGAGTGAAAACAAGCTTTTCCTATGATTTGACCAGGTGACCTAGTTTTTGACCCCATATGACTCAATTTTAAACCTGGCCTAGGACTCATCAAGATAAACATTCTGACCAAGTTTCATGAAGATAGGATCATAAATGTTTGTTAACAAGCTTTTCTTTTGATTTGACGATGACCCTGTTTTTGATCCGACATGATCCAGTTTCGATCCAGGCCTAGAGATCATCAAGATAATCATTTTGTGCAAGTTTGTATCAAATCAAAGCATAAATGAAACCTCTAAATGGCTGAAAGTACCAAAATAGAAACTTTTGCCCCTTTCAGAGGCAGTAACTCTAGAATCCATGATGGAATCTAGCCAGTTTTCGAAAGAAACCGAAATCTTACTGTGACTTAAGTTGTGTATATTCTATTGTCTTCACAAGTAAGAATTAACAATTTTTGGCTTTTCATGGGTCTTCAGGGGCTGTAACTCCGGAACCTATGATGGAACCTATGATTGGATCTGACAGATCATCATGAAACAAGAGATCACAGAGTGATCTTGGCGCCCACCAATGAGCCATTTTTTAATCTTCCAAATTTCAAGACTAGCTCAAGGTCAAAATCAAGGTCAAATTTCATTTCGGTACACAACACTGTGCATGTGGTCCAGGCATGTGGTCCAAATTTGAAAGCTGTAGCTTGAGAAATGTGAAAGTAGGTCACTAGATCAATTTCAAGGTCAAAGTTCATTTCAGTACACAAAACTATGCATTGCTTCAAATTTGAAGACTGTAGCTTAAAAAATGTGAAAGTAGGTGCTAGGTAAAAATCAATGTCAAAATTTCAATTCAGAACACAAAACTATGCATGTGGTCCAAATTTGAAGCCTGTAGCTTCAGAAATGTCAAAGTAAGTCACTAGGTCAATCTCAAAGTCAAAGTTCATTTCGGTACACAAACTATGCATGTGGTCCAAATTTGAAGGCTGTAGCTTGAGAAATGTGAAAGTAGGTCACTAGGTCAAAATTCATTTCGGAACACAAAACTATGCATGTGGTCCAAATTTGAGGCCTGTACCTTCAAAAATGTGAAAGTAGGTCTCATGAGTTTCAAATTTAATATTTAAAATGTGGTCTCTAGAGTGTTAACAAATTTTCCTTTGATCTGTCCTAGTGACCTAGTTTTTGACCCCACATGACCCATTTTCGAACTTGGCCCAAAGGTCATCAAGATAAACATACTGACCAAGTTTCATAAAGAAAGGGTCATAAATGTGAACTCTAGAGTGCTAACAAGATTTTCCTTTGATCTGGCCTACTGACCTAGTTTTTGACCCCACATGACCCAGTCAGTTTCGAACTTGACCTAGAGATCATCAAGAAAAACATTCTGACCAATTTTCATAAAGACTGGGTCAAAACTGTGGCCTCTAGAGTGTTAACATGGCAAATGTTGAGGGACAACACACAAAGACGGACGACGGACAATGACTGGTCACAACTGAGCTTACCTTGAGCACTTTGAGCAATTTTAACTAGAAAGTTTCTCAGGAACAACTAAAACTGGAAGCATTGAAATTCCACCAAAACCAGGCTTTCTATTGCATCACGCCAACAGGTTCCTAGCATAAACCATTTTTCTGTTTTTAGTAACAGTGACCCAAAATACAATCCAAAGTCAGTTCTTTTATTTAAAGTTATAAACTCAAAACCAGCTTTTTGACGATCAAACTGAAAAAAAATCTTTTATTTTTTTTTATTATAATATGACCAAACTTTTCTATCTTTAGTTACCAAATGGCATTAAAATAACCTTTTTGTCACCAAAAAAAAAAAAAGAAAGAAAAAAACAAGAGCTGTCACTAATGGTGACAAATGCCCCTGCAGCACCTTGACCTTTGACCTGGTGACCCCAAAGTCAGTAGGGGTGGTGTACTCAATAAGTACTATCAGCATGTGAAGTTTGAAGGTCCTGGGTGAAGTGGTTCGCATGTAAAGTGCCTTCATGCAAAAAGTTAACGTTGGCCCCTGTGACCTTGACCTTTGACCTGGTGACCCCAAAGTCAGTAAGGTTGGTGTACTCATAAAGTACTATCAGCACGTAAAGTTTGAAGGTCCTGGGTGAAGTGGTTTGCCAGTAAAGTGCCTTCATGCAAAAAGTTAACGTTGGCCCCTGTGACCTTGACCTTTGACCTGGTGACCCCAAAGTCAGTAGGAGTGGTGTACTCAATAAGTACTATCAGCATGTGAAACTTGAAGGTCCTGGGTGCAGTGGTTCGCGAGTAAAGTGCCTTCATGCAAAAAGTTAACGTTGGCCCCTGTGACCTTGACCTTTGACCTGGTGACCCCAAAGTCAGTAGGGGTGGTGTACTCAATAAGTACTATCAGCATGTGAAGTTTGAAGGTCCTGGGTGCAGTGGTTTGCGAGTAAAGTGCCTTCATGCAAAAAGTTAACGTTGGCCCCTGTGACCTTGACCTTTGACCTGGTGATCCCAACGTCAGTAGAGATGGTGTACTCAATAAGTACTATCAGCACGTAAAGTTTGAAGGTCCTGGGTGCAGTGGTTCGCAAGTAAAAGGCCTTTATGCAAAAAGTTAACGTTGGCCCCTGTGACCTTGACCTTTGACCCCAAAGTCAGTAGGGGTGGTATATTCAATAAGTACTATCAGCACGTGAAGTTTGAAGGTCCTGGGTGCAGTGGTAAAGTGCCTTCATGCAAAAAGTCAACGTTGTGACGAACGAACTAGCAAACGAACGGACGGACAGTTGAAAACTAATATGCCTCCCTTCGGGGGCATAAAAATGTTTGGATCTCGGTGAGATTTGAACCACCACCCTTCCATTCCACAGCACAAAAATCTATTTTCTATTTCAAATATGACCTCATTTTTCTATTTTTAGCTACACTGACCTTGACCCTGATCCAAGTGACCTCAAATACATTCCCAACCCTGTGTGTTTGATAAAAGCTATCTACACACCAAGTACACTGACAGGAAGTGTACCCAAACTTGAGTGGAAGCCATTTTTCTGTTTTTAGTAACAGTGACCCAAAATACCATTTAAAGGTAATTTTCAGATAAGTTTGCTGTACACAAAGTTTCGTGGCAGTAAGTAAGTCCAAACTAAAATTATAAAGCGGAAATCACCTTTTTGATGATCACTTAGAAAGCAGGTCACTAGGTCAATCTCAAGATCAAAGTTAATTTCAGTACACAAAACTATGCTTGTGGTTCAAATTTGAAGGCTGTAGCTTGAGAAATGTGAAAGTAGGTCACTAGGTCAAAATCAAGGTCAAATTTTATTTTGGAACAAAAAACTATGCATGTGGTCCAAATTTGAAGTCTGTACCTTCAAAAATGTGAAAGTAGGTCACTAGGTCAATAACAAGGTCAAAGTTTGTTTCAGTACACAAACCTATGCATGTGGTCCAAATTTGAAGGCTGTAGCTAAAGAAATGTGAAAGTAGGTCACTAGGTCAAGATCAAGGTCAACTCATGTCAAGGTTCATCTTGCCACTCAAAACTATACATGTGGTCCAAATTGAATGATGTAAGTTATGGACATGAATATTCTAAGTTTTTCCTATATAAGTCTATATGAACCATGTGACCCCTGAGGCGGGGCCTATTTGACCCTAGAGGGATAATTTGAACAACCTTGGTAGAGAACCACTAGATGATGCTACATTACAAAATATCAAAGCCATAGTCTTTGTGGTTTGGACAAGAAGATTTTCAAAGTTTTTCCCTATATAAGTCTATGTAAACCATGTGACCCCCAGGGCGGGGCCATATTTGACCCTTGGGGAAAAATTTGAACAATCTTAGTAGAGGACCACTAGATGATGTCATATACAAAATATCAAAGCCCTAGGCCCTGTGGTTTTGGACAAGAGGTTTTTCAAATTTTTTTTCCTATATAAGTCTATAAAACCATGTGACCCCAGGGAAATAATCTGAACAATCTTGGTAGAGGACCACTAGATTTTGCTACATACCAATATCAAAGCCTAGGCCCTATGGTTTTGGACAAGAAGATCAGAAACTGTTTAACTGTTCCTGGCCAATGCGACCTTGACCTTTGACCTAATGACCTCAAAATCAATAGGGGTCATTGCTGGTCATGGCCAACCTAACTATCAATTTTCCTGAAACTAGGCCTAAGCGTTCTAGAGTTATTGCTCGGAAAACATTTAACTGTTCCTGTTCACTGTGACCTTGACCTTTGACATATTGACCTCAAAATCAATAGGGGTCATCTGCTGGTCATGACCAACCTATCAACTTTCGTGACCCTATGCTGAAGCGTTCTTGAGTTATCATCCGGAAAACCGTTTAATTGTTCAGGGTAACTGTGACCTTGACCTTTAACATACTGACCTCAAAATCAATAGGGGTCATCTGCTGGTGATGACCAACCTCCCTATCATTTTCATGATCCTAGGCCCAAGCGTTCTTGAGTTATCATCCGGAAACCGTTTTACTATTCAGGGTCACTGTGACCTGACCTTTGACATACAGACCTCAAAATCAATAGGGGTCATCTGCTGGTGATGACCAACCTCCCTATCAACTTTCATGATCCTAGGCCCAAGCGTTCTTGAGTTATCATCCGGAAACGGATTGGTCTACATTCGACCGACCGACAGACCGATCCCGACCGACCGACCGACCTACCGACCGACATCTGCAAAACAATATACCCCTCCTTCTTCGAAGGGGGGCATAATGATGTTGTTGCGGTTTTTAATAAGTTTTAAATGAATCTTTGTACATGTATTTTTTGATAAAATATTCTTCTCAAATGATAATGTAAATTCCTTGAGGGCAAATAGGTCACAGAGGTAGGATTTCCGCCAATCTGACTTAAGTACTTGATCTTCTAAACGAAGATCTGAGAACGACCCATTCACATACGCCTTCTGTATATTTTGGATTTCCAGTATTGCTATTTTTATTTTAACCAATCAGACGACTTGTTCCAATGTCAGAGTAAGAAAAATGTAAGGTTATTCCAGGGCTCGAACCCGGGACCCCTCGCTTACAAAGCAAGTGGCCTACCGACTGAGCTAACCGGCTATCTGACACATTCAAACATAAGAATTGTAAATATCAAAAGTCAAGGATACAGGTAGATTTGCAAAATATTGTAAGTTAAGCTCTGATTGGATAGCGAAAGGGTCGTCAGAACGAGGCTATGAATAGGTCGTTCTCAGATCCTATGCGTAGCGTAATAGGAGATGTACTTTAGTCAGATTGGATTTCCGCTATTAGCGTTTGAGACATTTACTTGTCAGTTTATACGCGATATTGCACATTCGCTTTTAATAACAAATTAAGGAAGAAACTTTTTTACTGATTTCTGCTTCTCATCAATTTAAAGAATCGAGGCAGTATGATCAGACAGTGATGTGTCACATGGCGCGAAAACTGTAATATGACGTAATGCCATGACAATCTCGTGCAACAATACCGCTTTGATCTCCACTTGTCATGATACCGACACACTTCTTTTAGCTCTTTAAGAGGATGTTAATTGATGATGAAAACAAGACCAATTACTTAGTTTATCAACAGAATAATTACCGATGATCGTCAACTTCTTTTTTTCGCTTTCAAGACAGGTAGGTGAATGATGATTATTGTGTCTATATTTTTAGGACACTTTTCAAAATAATTATTTTTCGGGAAATAAGTCTTGAGAAAATAAAAATAATTGATATTTAATACTTTCCTGACACTTTGGGAAACTACGGTAGGGGTTAGACTGTGATTATTATTACTATCGATGCAGTTATTATGGAGAGCAACTTGATGGTGGAGATGACAAAATTAGTGAAAGAAAAAGAAAAATGTCTGGTGTGAAAAGGAAATTTAAGAGTAACAAAAATGAATAATCAAAAAGGAAACATCGTGTACGAGCTATGTGTTATATTTGAAATTTGCTTGTTGTACATAATACTCCTTCCATAAAACGTGACAGTATTAAAAATGTCAATTATGAGGGCGAGTGACTGTTCACTAAGGGCGAGTAGATTTTACTAGCTACTAGTCCTGCAGGGCGAGTGGTGTGAAAAAGATTTTACACCCCTGGGTTTCAGAGGAGATGTTGTTTAAAGGAAAGTGTGGACGGACGCCGGACGGTGAGCTACAACAGCACACCCTGAACACTTTGCTCAGGTGAGCTAAAAAGTTACAATATAAGTTATTTATAGTAACAACTAAGGAAAGTCAATCTTTATAAAAAAATTTTTTTTTTAAAAATTGTAAGTCCACACAGAAATCCTTACCAGGTAGAGATAGGTCAAAATACACCTCAAACTTGGATGTAACATGCATGCTGTACTACAGAAAAGTGGTCTCGATTTTTCCCTACGACTAGTAATGAAAAAGTTACAATATAAGCTATATATAGTAACAACAAGCAAATTCGATGAACTGGTATCCCCCGCCGAATGGGTTTGTGGTGAGGAATGGCAAAGAAATATATCTGGCAAAAGTTAAGAATGTTACTAAGAAGCAAATAATTTCATTAGTCAGGATCAATTTAACAGTTTGGGATGGGGGTTTACCAGGTGAGGGTACAAAACAAAGCAGAACTTCCTGACCATTCAGGAAAATAGTCCATGGACGTCCACGGAATAACTCCAAAAAATTGTTCACCGAAGTCCGTGGAATCACTCTGGAAAATTGTCCATGGAAAGTACTCTATTTTTTAAGTTTTAAGTTTGGTGAAGATCGGATGAGAAATGTTCGACTTAGAGTGCGGACAAGATTTAAGACAGACTGACAGACAGGCACATAGACAAGAGTAAATCAATATGTCTTCTTCCCCACTGTGTGGTGGGAGCAATATTCTGACCAATTTTCATTAAGATTGGACCAAAAAAGTGGCCTCTTGCATGTAATCAATCATTTTCTTTGACTGACCTAGTGACCTAGCTTTTGACCCACATGACCAGATTCGAATTTGTCAAAAATTTCATAAAAAACATTCTGACAAAGTTTCGGGAAGATTGGATAAAAAAAGTGGCCTCTAGAGTGTATACAAGCTTTTCTTTTTGATTTGACTAGTGACCTAGTTTTTGATCCCACGTGACCCAGATTTAAAATCATTCAAGACTTCACAATAAACATTCTGACCAAGTTTTATGAAGATAAAATCAAATATGTGCCCCCTAGGGTGTAAACAAGCTTATTCTTTGATTTGACCTGGTAACCTAGTTTTTGGACCCCACATGACCCAGATAAAAATTCATGCGCTATTTCATGAAGACAAACATTCTTGCATAAAAACTACTTTTTTACTGGATCTGCCCATTTATTAACGAGAGAAAAATCGTGTGCAAAAAAGCCAATTCATGTGCTGTTAATACAAGATTTTTATTTTTGAAATGCTTTGCCCGGGACGTATATATGTATTTCTGCGCAGATTGATATTTGGCATCTGCTTCTTGTTTCTTCCATAATAACCTCTTCTTGTAGCATTAAAGATACAATGTAATCTGTAGGATGTTTTGCTGTATCAGTTTCCATTTTACCCCAAACGTACTGCCCATAACAATGTACGTACTCGCTTCTCTTAATATTTTACTCACTTTACAAAGTGTCGATTTAGTTCTTGTAAATAACCTTGAATGAATAAGTATTGCGTGTAACTTGTGCGATTGTTCATATTTAGGAATCATATTAATAATTTTGTTCAGTATCAGTCGGTATGTTTTTACCTGATTTTGGCAGAATTCATATAATAAACCTTGAAAGCTTGTCACTACCTCATACTCATCCGTACTCTAAATGTATACTCTAAATGTGTTCGATTTGACTGGGTGACTAGTTTTTGACCCCATATCACCAAGTTTCGACATGGCCTACGAATCATCAAGGTAAACATTCTGACATGTTTCATGAAGATAGGGTCATAAATGTGGCCTCAAGAGTGAAAACAAGCTTTTCCTATGATTTGACCAGGTGACCTAGTTTTTGACCCATATGACTCAATTTTAAACCTGGCCTAGGACTCATCAAGATAAAACATTCTGACCAAGTTTCATGAAGATAGGATCATAAATGTTTGTTAACAAGCTTTTCTTTTGATTTGACGATGACCCTGTTTTTGATCCGACATGATCCAGTTTCGATCCAGGCCTAGAGATCATCAAGATAATCATTTTGTGCAAGTTTGTATCAAATCAAAGCATAAATGAAACCTCTAAATGGCTGAAAGTACCAAATAGAAACTTTTGCCCCTTTCAGAGGCAGTAACTCTAG
>NW_026462710.1:0-6731 GCF_021730395.1 Mercenaria mercenaria | reverse complement strand
AGTTCTTAAACGTCTTACATGTAATGATGGTAATTTGGCAAAGTTTAACAATTCATCATAGGAACTACTGTAGTCATTATAATATGAAAGTATGAACAATTGTAAGTCTGTTTAATTTACCTAAGTTTTTTCCAATCCTTTTTAATACATTGAGTTGTTTTGCTGCCTTAGCACAAATATTTTTTATATGGTTATCAAACTTTAAATTAAAATCTATGTCAACTCCTAATAATTTTACCTCATCCTCACAATTTATTACAGTACTACCTATGTTGAATTTTGGTGATTTATCTTTAGTTTTTTTGCCAACTGCTATTGCCTGAAATTTGTCTGGATTTGCCTGCATACAATTTATTCTAAACCAATGTATAAGTATTTCACTTTCTGATTGTAATGTTGTCAGATTAAGAGATCAAAATTTGGTGAACAAAAGGAGAGTGTATTATCGTCAGCATAGTTATAAAGGGTGCTTTTTTTGATAAAGTAGAAGATATCATTAATAAAAATGTTAAAGAGGAGAGGCCCTAATATGGAACCCTGGGGAACTCCTTTCTCTATATTTGCCCATGAGCTTACAATATCATTTATTTTAATTTGTTGTTTACGTGAGGACAGATAGCTTGACAAAAGTTTAACCGAATTTTCTGAAAGACCATAACTCTTAAGTTTTTCTAATAAAATTGGATGTGGTAAACAATCAAAGGCTTTACTCAGGTCCATTAAAATAGCTGCGACATAGTGATTTGAGTCCAGTGCACATTTCCAGTCCTCTAGTAACCTTAATAAAGTTCTTTGGCAGCCATGACCCTTTCTGAACGCACATAAAAAATCATCAAAAAATATTTTCAAAATAAGAGGTAATTTGATCTGATAATACCTTTTCATAAATTTTAGAAGGGTTTGGCAGGATACTGACTGGCCTGTAGTTTGTTTTACTGAAAGGATCATTCTTTTTAAAAATTGGCGTTACCTGGGCCTCTTTTAACCTATCTGGAAAAACATTTGTGGAAATTGAAATATTTACCAAATCAGTATAAAAGGGTACCAGAGATTCTTTTCCTAGTTTCAAAATTTTAGCCGATATTTTATCAACACATGTAGCCTTTTTTATATTAAATTTGTTTATAATTTTAGTAACTGTTTTATGATCTGTTGGTTGAAAAGAAAAACTGCCTGGAATAAAACCTTTTTCATTTATTTTATGTATACTTTCATGATCTTCAGAGTTAAAAATTTCATCCTTGCCTATGTGTTTAGCCACATGAACAAAAAAGTCATTAAATATTTCGGACACCTCCTTTTTATCAGATACTGTAATTCCATTTTCATTTAATGTAATTTTCGAATCATTTTTTCCTGACTTTTTGGATAGATAGGGTTTAATTGTTTGCCAGAAATCTGAGGATTTGCTACCGCCTACACATCTTTCTAAGAAATAATTTTTAATTGATTGCTTTTTAATCTTATTTACCATGTTTCTGTTCTGTCTGTATTTTCCCCAGTTTTTTTAATTTTTATTTTTCAAATACTTGTGATGTGCCATTTTCTTATGGTAAATTGCTTTCCTTAATGTTTTGTTCATATATGGCAATTGTTCTCTCTTCCTATGTGACTGTTTAACAGGAACATGTTCATTTATGATTTTTGTTACATCTTCTTCAAATTTATTATATATATGATGCACATCTGATAATTCCTGAGGAGTACCTCCAGAAAGATTTATTTGTGAAAGATCATTTTGAAAAGTATCTATATTAAAGTTTTTAAAACTTCTATAGGAAATTTTTTGTTTTTCAAAAGTTGGAATTGTATTATTTATTACAGTGCTAATCATGTTGTGGCAATCACTGATTCCTGTTGCAAAGTTTAATGTTTTTATACATAAAGATTTGGAATTTGTTAAAAATACATCTAAAAGAGAAGGACTGAAATTTTTTGTGAAACAGGTAGCCTCCTTAATAATATTTTTAAGACAAAAAAGTTCACAGAAATCTGAGATATTTCTTCCTTTGGTTTCTGACAATAAGTCACAGTTTAAGTCACCCTCTACTGCATAATGGTCATAAAAATTTATACATTTATCCAGTGTTTTAGTAAGATGATCAAAGAAAAATTCATCATTTTGATTTGGAGGTCTATATACATTTAGAAAACACCATTTTGTTTTGTTCAAATTTACCTCTACAACAATATTTTCTAAGTGATCCGATTCTAAATCTTTTCTTCTCCTGGATGGAATGTCACTTCTGGTGTATGCCAGTAAACCACCCCCGTTTATATTTCTATCGCGTCTCTCCAGTTTGTAGCCTGACACACTTACAGTAACATCTAAAAAGGTATTGTCCAGTTTCGTCTCTGAAAGAAATAACAAGTCTACTATCATATCATTTAAGATTTCAGATATTTCTACAAATTTTGATTTTAAACTATTAATGTTCAAGTGTGCCAGAATGAATTTTTTAGGATGTTTAGTTCTCACTTCCCGCAGTTCTTGGAAAACTGATATTTGTGGATTTTCTCTTGAAGAAGATGAACACGAAAGGTCAATATATGACGAATGTTCTGATTCCATAGAGTTGTTAAAAAAGGAGTCTGAAAAAATTAAAAACGTTGCATGCTGGACATAGCCATGGTTCATCTGAGTTGCTAAGAAAGTTATATTCTGATGAAGTGATTTTAGCACACTTTATATGCCACCATTTGTAGAAGGCTTCACAAAACACTGCACGGTGTGTTTTTGCAACTGGTTTGCAACAATTACCACAAGGATACTTCACTGGTCCTGGGTTTAAGGAGATGTCACCACTAATAAGAATCAGTATAAAAATTCGATGAATGTTTTGAGAACATCTAATCTCTGGTCTACTAAGCTTTCTTCTGTTGTGTTTTAAATGATAAAAAACAATCACAGCATTGTCAATATCCAAGTCTGACGAAAAAAGGAATAATATTTAAATATTGACGTGTAAACGTGACGTTATTAATCTTGTTATAATTAGTCGTAGGTTTCTGCTATGTAATCCTCTGAATACAAAACAATAAGCGTATATTTATAAGTAATTATGTTCTATAATTACCTTTTTTCCGCACACAAATTATATATATTTTTCTAATGTGAGTCGGTGAGGCTTAATGAATAAACAAAACCAGAAAACAAATAATGATAAGCAACACAATGAAAACGTATAACCGGGAAATGGAAAGCCTAAAGTTCATAGTCTTTTCTACTTGACGCGACGTGTACATACATGTTTAATTGTCGCGAGAAAAGCATGGCAAGCCTTTTCTCAAAATTTGCAAATATACGTACAAATGATTGTATATGCTTCCTTAACATGTGTGAACTGTCATGACAAACATTTTTGTTCACTCGAACCATATGTTGGTTTGTTTCCAAACTTGTGAGATATTTTCCTCTTAAGAACATACATATTGAAAATTAAGCAGACTGGTTCCTGAAAAGAGCGTTATTTTGCCTGATGATCCCTTTTAACGTGCTAACACAAAAATATTGTTACTCGCATGAAGCGTAACGTTGAGTCAGCGTAACGAAAGTATAAAACATCATTGCCCGTTTTCCCGTATCCGTAAGAAACATAAAACTCTACCATATGATTGCATATGATACAAGTTATATTAATTTATCTTATCTGTGGAACATGGATCGCTTACCAAAATTCTGACGTAATTGAAATTGTATTCTAGACGGATATTCATTTTCGGTTGGCTTGCAAAGTTTTCGGGGAATAAGTCTCATTTGAAAATAAATCCATTTCCTGAAGATATAATTCCTATCAGGCAGGGATAATTAGAAAAAATAGTTGTAATACTTGCAGTATAGATCCTGATCGTCTAATAAGATGAATATCAGTGCAGTTTTCCAATTAGACTCGGAGATTTCAATTTAGAAATACTGTTATGCGATGATGTTTATTTGATAACAATAAGTAAAAGCATTATAAACTTCGAGATAGCTTTTAGTTTTTTTGTGCGTTGCAATTCTTTGTAAACATGCATAAATCATTGTAACTGTCATGTCTTCTGAAATTAAGTAAAAAGTAAATGCAGTGAGAGTAGACTTTTTTGTAATTGATATCAAGGCCTCACCAAATTTAAAAATAAGAACTATTGTATTATACCAATCAAATATTAAAGTTAACTTATGTGAAGTTCATTAGATTGCAAGTTTGTGAAATTATCATTACCACCCTTTGCCTATTTCGGTTAGATTTCCAAAGAACGAACAGTTCTTTAACTTGCATTTGGTTTGGTGGCTCAAATATCCTGCTATCTATTAAAAGGAAATTTAAAATAAGAAATCATGCTGACATTGAAACAAGAGGGCCATGTTGGCCCTAGATCGCTCACCTGAGTTACACGGCTTCTTGAACAGTTTTGGAAATAGTTATGCAAGGAAAATGTCTGTAAAACTATATTAAAATACTGCTAGCGTTTTCTGACAAGAATATTTTAAAAGTTTCTGCTAAATTAATACGGGCAGGTAATGTGTATGTTCGTAAAAGGTCACCAAAGAAACAGTTGTGTACAATTAATTTAAGATTGGTCCTGCTGTTTCTGACAAGACGATTTTTAAAGTTTTCAATATAAACATAATTATAGGGAAAAAGTTAAAACGCTCCATGGCGCCATGCTTTATGACAAATCAAAAAGTTTAAAAACAATCTTGTTAGAAGATCACACAAGGACCATTTGTGTGAACCTATTTTAAAATCGGGCCTGCAGTTTCATACAAAAAAATTTTGTTTAAGTTTCCACTACATACATATAAAGAAAAGTGACCACGCACTCTGGTGGCCAAAGTTTTGGACGAAACGGAATAATTTGAACAATCTTTATACGAGGTCACAAAAGGACCATTTCTGTAAAAAAAATTTAAATCGGATCAGCAGTTTCATACAAGAGTTTTTTTTAGTTTCCACAATGTACATACAAGGAAAAGTGGCCACATCATCTGGCGGCTATGTTTTTTGGCGAATCAAAATAGTTTGAAAGTCTTGGTATAGGCTTACACAGTTTTAGTGAAATTATTTCAAAATCGGACCAGCGGAATAGGAGAATATGTCGTTTAAATATTTTTCTGTTTTTAGCTCTGGTGGCCCCTGTGTGCAACCAAGCGAAAACGTTTGAAGAAATTTGAAAGAAGACTTTTCAAGGAAGATCAAGGCTAAGTTTCATTAACTTCCATGAAACGGTTTTACAGGAGATGTTGTTTTGGAGAAAAGTGTGGACGCCAGACGGTGAGCGAAGCTCAGATGAACTAAAACTTAGTCATCTTTTTAACTACTTTCATATTTAAAATGGTATTGATACAAAATGTTGCATAAACCAATAAATTATATTTAATTGCGGGGCATTTCGTTCCTTAAATATATATGTAACAGAATGTGCGAAAATTAAAAAAAAAAGAAGATAAAATGCTGCTTAAATATGATTAACTTCCTTAAGGATGTCTATTTATTAGTAAGTATTGCTTCCTTTCAAACATCAAACGATGTTACCGCAAGGCAAATGAAAAAAGATGTATGTTTTATTTACACTCATTTTGGTGCCTTTTCACTGTAACTTCCACCCAAATACATCATGAATCATCTGAATTAAACAAAGTATTTACCAAGTTGTATCTAGCATTTTAAGTTAAGTGGTGATAAAGTTCATTGTTTTGTTTAGGTAGTGGAAAGGCCTTGGATATCCACTCCTATTTAAAATGTCCTATGTATTTTGTTCCAGATGGTAATACATTTACATTGTTTATATATAATTACAATGTATTTCTTATATTACAGTTTCGTTTCAGGTTTCTTTCATATTGCTTAATTTGGCTCATTGCTGCATACAATACAGTAATGAATTTCTGAAACGACAAAACCTTCAACTCGCAACAGGTTGTTATGCTTTATTTGACAACCAAACTTATTATCATAGGTCTGCAAACTTTCAAGAGTGAAGATGTATTATGAAACTATCGGACATAAATAATTCAATCTGATATAACGTTGCATGAAGTAAATTTGCAATGTTAAAATTTTGCTAAGTTGTTTGTCCGTGACATGCGCATGCACTCGAAGTTTCATCGTTATATGCGCTTAATTTAACATTGTAAAATTCAAAAGAAAATTTACATTTTGATGCCCGAAGCTGGTCTGAGTATTTAATGAATACAGGTCCGTTCATTATATGTCATTAACAAGCTTTCCCGGAGGAATAGAAATTCCATCAATCAGAGTCTTAGTAGGACCGCCTCAAGTCACAGACAGATACAAAATGTTGCCAGAGGTCACAGGGATATATTTTAGATAGGCTGGAATATAAAAATGTAGATTTTGTAACGCTAGAAACATTTTTTTTGTATCATGTCGTAACGTAGCATTTTCTCTTGCTCTGAACAAATTCATTAGACTTTTTAAGGATTAAGAGCATAACACACATATATATATTGACTACATTATTAACGCTTTTACTATAACTTCAAAACAAACTCATTAAATATGGGTTTATATAAAGAAAAGCTAAATCGGAAATAAACGATAATTTTAAACTCGACATGTGTCTTAAGCTTGAAATATGTTGTTGAAAGGAACTAACTTCAACACATTCACTTTGGAACTGCATCAGTAGTTTGCAACATGTTCCAATTTCACACTCGGCATATTTAGGTATATCAAATGTCATCTAATAAGTATCGATTTTATCTTTAACTGTAAAAGTCTGAA
>NW_026462709.1:0-51706 GCF_021730395.1 Mercenaria mercenaria | reverse complement strand
AATAAAGACTTGTAATGTGGCAATATGGTAGTAACAGCAAACCTTTCTCAAGACTTTCAGATTATTGTATGACTACTTTTATTACTTTTTATGAAGTATTCTATGACACAGCTGCTGTACTGTACAGCCTTTAGCAACTGTTGGGCAATTATGGCCCAGTTGTTCGAATCTTTAACTGGCTTTAACCTATCTGCTGGTTAGATCTTGATTCAAAATATTTGTCTTGATGGGATTTTTTTATTTCTCTATAAAAGCAGTCCTTAACTCAAAGATTTCAAATTCTTCTAAAATGTTGACATATAGCCTTAAAAGTTAACCAACTGATAGCTTGACCAGCTGTTCAAAGGTTCCAACAAATAAGTCCAAACTGCGATCTGGGAGGAACTATTGGACCAAATGCAAAAGTAACAAGAATTCATCTTTTCTCTATGACTCAAGGCCTGGGATTAAAGTCATGCTAGATGCACTGCCAAATTTGACATAGAATATATACTGGGGACATTGCTGGCAGGTCTGGAATTAGTTTATTATCTTTTTTTAAGTAAATCCACTATTTTGTATTGAAGGAATAATAAAAACTTGCCAAATAAAATCTGAAATTATTTCCAATTAGAAAAAAAGTGGGTAGGGTACCTTTGTTAATGTACGCTTTAAAGCATATTTTGCAAACAGCTCTAGTAGTATCAAAATTTTCCTTAAAAGGAGCCAACACCCGGCATTCAGGCTTCATGCAGAACCCAAAATATTTCAAGGTGTCTGATTTTTTACTGCCAGGGCAACCAAATTTTTTTTATTGTTACGATCATGACAGCTGGCCTGACAGCATTCTCCATTTTTAAGAGCAGATATTTTGAAATACTAAACCAAAGATTATAAAAGAGCAAAAGTATTTAAGCTAAACAGCGAGAAGTATCTGAAAAAGTCCTGAAAGCGGGATCAGCGACTAGAATCGATTCTTTTTGGTCAGAATCGATGTCGCCGACTTTGAAACTTTGGCGATGATTAATCGAACATCGGCGACAATTGGAACATCCTGTGACAGCTCTTGTTATTATAACCACTGATGATATTGTCCGTGTCCAGGCTCTGTTGGTAAATTTCTGTGTGTGCGACATCAAGCTCGGATCTATTCTCGTATTCCTTGGACAAGCAATTTGTGTTGAAATGCGCAGAGTAAGTTGTTTTTTAGCTCACCTGTCACAAAGTGACAAGGTGAGCTTTTGTGATCGCGCAGCGTCCGTCGTCCGTCCGTCCGTGCGTCCGTGCGTAAACTTTTGCTTGTGACCACTCTAGAGGTCACATTTTTCATCGGATCTTTATGAAAATTGGTCAGAATGTTTACCTTGATGATATCTAGGTCAAGTTCGAAACTGGGTCACGTGCGGTCAAAAACTAGGTCAGTAGGTCTAAAAATAGAAAAACCTTTTGACCTCTCTAGAGGCCATATATTTCTCAAGATCTTCATGAAAATTGGTCAGAATGTTCACCTTGATGATATCTAGGTCAAGTTCGAAACTGGGTTACGTGCCGTTAAAAACTAGGTCAGTAGGTCAAATAATAGGAAAACCTTGTGACCACTCTAGAGGTCAAATTTTTCATGGGGTCTTTATGAAAATTGGTCAGAATGTTCACCTTGAAGATATCTAGGTCAGATTCGAAACTGGGTTACGTGCGGTCAAAAACTAGGTCAGTAGGTCTAAAAATAGAAAAACCTTGTGACCTCTCTAGAGGCTATATATTTTACAAGATCTTCATGAAAATTGGTCAGAATGTTCATCTTGATGATATCTAGGTCAAGTTCGAATCTAGGTCACGTGCCTTAAAAAACTAGGTCAGTAGGTCAAATAATAGAAAAACCTTGTGACCTCTCTAAAGGCCAATTTTTTCATGGGATCTGTATGAAAGTTGGTCTGAATGTTCACCTTGATGATATCTAGGTCAAGTTTGAAACTGGGTCACGTGCGGTCAAAAACTAGGTCAGTAGGTCTAAAAATAGAAAAACCTTGTGACCTCTTTAGAGGCCATACTTTTGAATGGATCTTCATAAAAATTGGTCATAATGTTCATCCTGATGATATCAAGGTCAAATTCGAAACTGGGTCACGTGCCTTCAAAAAGTAGGTCAGTAGGTCAAATAATGAAAAAACCTTGTGACCTCTCTAGAGGCCATATTTTTCATGGGATATGTATGAAAGTTGGTCTGACTGTTCATCTTGATGATATATAGGTCAAGTTTGAAACTTGGTCAGCTGCGGTCAAAAACTAGGTCAGTAGGTCTAAAATTAGAAAAATCTTTTGACCTCTCTAGAGGCCATATTTTTCAATAGATCTTCATGAAAATTGGTCTGAATGTTCACCTTGATGGTATCTAGGTCAGTTTTGAAACTGGGTCACATGCGGTCAAAAACTAGGCCAGTAGGTATAAAAATAGAAAAACCTTGTGACCTCTCTAGAGGCCATATTTTTCATGAGATCTTCATGAAAATTAGTGAGAATGTTCACCTTGATGATATCTAGGTCAAGTTCAAAACAGGGTCACGTACCTTTGAAAACTAGGTCAATAGGTCAAATAATAGAAAAACCTTGTGACCTCTGTAGAGGCCATATTTTTCAATGGATCTTCATGAAAATTGGTCAGAATTTTTATCTTGATGATATCTAGATCAAATTCAAAACTGGGTCACATGAGCTCAAAAACTAGGTCACTATATCAAATAATAGAAAAAACGAAGTCATACTCAAAACTGGGTCATGTGGGAACAGGTGAGTGATTCAGGACCATCATGGTCCTCTTGTTGCTTACCTGTCATGTAGTGACCTGATCGTCCGTCTGTCCACAATTTCCTTGTGAACACGATAGAGACCACATTTTGTATTTGATTTTTTAGCTCACCTGTCACGTAGTGACAAGGTGAGCTTTTGTGATCGCCCTTCGTCCGTCCGTCCGTCGTCCGTTCACAATTTCTTGTGAACACGATAGAGACCACAGTTTGTAATCAATTTTAATCAAACTTGCACAAAACTTGTATTGGCATAATATCTCGGTTCCTTTCAAAAACTGGCCAGTTCCCTTCATGGGTTCCAGAGTTATGGCCCCTTAAAGGGCCAAGATTTACTATTTTTGGCTTGTGAACATTTTGCAATCAACCTTAATCAAACTTGTACACAAGTTGTATTGGCATTATATCTCAATTCTTTTTGAAAAATGGCCAGATCCCGTCATAGGTTCCAGAGTTACGGCCCCTTAAAGGTCCAAAATTTGCTATTTTGGCTTTTGCAGCCATATAGAGACTTCATTTATGGTTTTATTTGATACAAACTTGCAAAATATCTTCAACAACAATCTTGGATTCCATAATGAATCTGTCAGATTCAGTCATGGGTTCTGGAGTTATTTTATATCTGATTACCTCCCCTGATTTTAATCTAAATGGATTTATATCAGTAAATACTTATAGGACTCATTTGAAATTTCATTATTGTCATTAGTTGGACTGAGACAATCAGGTTAGATAACTATGGACTGATTTGTCAAATTACCTCCCTTTATTTCAAATTAAAATGGGTATATCTACGTAACTAATGAAGATACTGATCTGAAATTTCATTTATGCCATCAGATGGACTTGGACAATCAGTGAAGATACGTATTGACTGAATTTATGACAAATTACCTCCCTTTATTTTTTATGTAAATGAATATACATTAGCAGCTTCTAATGAGATTGGTTTTAAATGTTATTTAAGTCTTCCAGGGTAAGGAATAGTCATGCTAGTACAAAAATGTAGCATTTGAGCCTAGGACCCTCAAACTTGGTATGGAGATTGGCCCTGACTAGTACGTGACCCATAGGTCAAAAGGGACTGTTACAAGAAAATATTTATCCTGATGATATTTAATGTGTATGCTTATGTGATCTATGTCAAAACTTGATCTTATCATTAAGAGCAATGGTACTCAGGTGATTAATATAGGGCCATCATGGCCCTCTTGTATCAAACTTGCACACAACTTGTATGGGCATAATATCTCGGTTCCTTTCAAAAACTGGCCAGATCCCATCATGGGTTCCAGAGTTACGGCCTGTTACCCGGCTGGGAAAATTCCAGAGGTTTCCATGGAGTGTCTGTGATTTTCTATGGAAGTCGGGACTCCGGAGTATTTGTACAAACTTTTCGGAGCTGGATATGGAATACTGCGGAAAAATGTCCAGGAATTTCCAGAATACTTTCCATGGACAATTTTCCGTAGTGATTCCACGGACATCCGTGAACAGTTTTCCGGAGTTATTCCGCAGTCGTCCAGGAAGTTCTGCTGACAGTATTATTCAATAGCAATAAATGTGATTTATTGGACTTTTTTGCAGTACATGTATAGTGAGCAATAACAGTTCAGTACAAGCAATATGATTTTATTGCATGTGATCACTTTTGCAGTTTCAAGCACTATATGATATATATGAACAAGGAAAATGAATCTTTGCCAGTTAAAAGTGACTGATTAGAATATTTTTAAGCATATACATGTGAACAAAGATTAGCTACACTTAAATAGTGATGAAATCATTCAAAGAAAGTACCTAAAGTTATCTGTTTTCAATATGCATATTATTTATAAAATCTTTGTGAAGCCTTTGGTTACTTTAGCATTCATTGTTTTATGCTATGTAATGACTGATAAAACAAGATACATGCATGTGTTAATTAGCATAATTACAAATGTATCTATTGTTTCATTGGTCAGTTATGTAAACAAACTTACTTGAGCAATTTATAGAATCCTCAATATTAACTTTGAACTGAATTACCTCACATAATAAAGTTTCACTAATTTCTACACAACTTGTTAACATCAGACTTCCAGTTACAAATTTTGAAAATTTCACTTTGTAAGGTCAGTTGATCTAATTGGCTAAACTTGGTCACATGGTATTCCCAGTCTGATGCTAATTGTTTTCTGATGTGTTTAAAATCCCTTAGAAAATGACAGAGTTATTTTCCAGAGTTAAGGTGGTTCGCAGGTTTCCTACAAAAATTTCGAAGTGTAAGATATAAGACTGATATTATGTCTGTATGTACTAACATCTCCTGTCTTTCATTTGGAGAAAAAATAAAATCGTTTGACATTTCCTTTAAGGAGCGCCACCTGTATTTTTCAAGGGAAATCGCCGTTTTTCTGTCATAATCGCATTAAAATTAATGTTATAACATTTTTTGAAACTCAGGAATACAGCTAAATTCAATGCTATTGTTACTTGTTGCATTTTATAAAGAGATATCCATAGTAGGGGTGGGGAAAAATAGCAAAAATATTCAATGTATTTCATGACCGTTTAGCCGGAATAAAATAAAACGGAACGGTCAAAGTTCTTGATTTTCAAAATTATATTCTTCTTTAATCATTTCTGATTAAGAAAATAAAATAAAAAAGGGGGGTCTTCATGGCAGATTTTTTTGTAAATTTACTTTTTATTTATTTTGGTAATCTAAATATTGTGACGTTGATACACCAATGACGGCGTTAACGTCGCGCAAACGCTGAATTCACTATGTCTTTCATTGATATATACAGGACCTTCAGAGTTCACAAAAATCTTTAGAATCGTTTTTTTAATATATTCACATGATGTACATTGTTGCGTATTTTACAGTCAAAGTATATTATCTAGTAATATATGTCAGAGTCAGTTAAAACTACTTGCCCACAGTTTGGGTGAAATTTTTCAACATGATCATGTCCACCAAGTTTGGCTCAAAATGTGAATATGTCGCGCTAAAACATGTACTATAACTATTGAATATGATATCAATGGTTTAATCTTGCATAACTTGCGTATCTGGCTCCGTATTCAAGGGTAAGTATAGTGGTGGGGGGTAGAAAAAAATCAGTTTAGCCACTATGAATTAAAACGGAGCAGTCAAAATACTATATTTTCAAATATAGGATTCTTTACCGTATTTTAGTGTGTATAGGTCGCACTTTTTCTACCCATTTTGCTGCCTGAAAAAGTTCCTGCGACCTATACGACAGAACATTGCCAGCAGTTTTTTTTTCGGGCCAATTTTCTGACCGTAGCTCTCGCAAAATTACATGCATCTGTTACGAACGAACAAAATGGATAAAAAATATCAATATCGGCGGCTTTTCAACCAATAGCGGTTACTTTCAATAAAATATATCGTAAATAACCCATACAGACTATTAAAATTACGAATGACTTTAATTCAAAGATGTTTTTGCAGTCTGAATTACGTTTTTTTCTACTTTCGTTTTACTGGACGCCATTGACATGTACTCCGGGTTGGATAAAATCCGGACAGATCTGTCCTCCATTCCAAACATTGTTTATACTAATTCTTAGTGTATTAAAAAGCTTGAATGATTATTTTATACTTCTGATTTTTAAATAAAAGAAAAAAATCCAAAAAGAGATATTTTGTTAATCTTTTTACTCAGAATCAAAAGAACGCGGTTAATTACATGACACGGAAAGGTGTTATAATTGCTGTGCAAACAATTCACACTTAAACTTGCATGAAAAACAGACGTCTGCTGCCAATTAGTGTCAAAAAGCCGCTTTTCTTTGATGTAGTCTGTTATCGATACTACTGTTGGTACGAAACGGTTGGGAACGAAAATAACACAGTCCGATTTCCACCAATCAGGTTCTGATAATAATTCAGTCCGCGGCATCAATATGGCCGCCGCCATAACTTTTTTGCCGGTAAATATTAAATATTGCTGGGGAAAAAATCCGAAATTTAACTGCGACTAATACGCTAGAAGTTAAATTTTCCGACCATTTCCAGAGCAAAAATTAGATGCGGACTGTACATTACCGCGACCTATACACACCAAAATACGGTAATTATTCCCGACAAGAAAATAGAATAAAAGGAGTGATCATCATGACACATGCTTTGCAAATTTACATTTTACCTTTTGTTAGCTCACCAGTGTCACGTAGTGACAAGGTGAGCTTTTGTGATCGTCCGTCGTCCGTTCACATTTTCTTGTGAACACGATAGAGACCACAGTTTGCAATCAATTTTAATCAAACTTGCACACAACTTGTATTGGCATAATATCTCGGTTCCTTTCAAAAAAAGGCCAGATCCAATCATGGGTTCCAGAGTTATGGCCCCTTAAAGGGTCAAAATTTACTATTTTTGGCTTGTGAACACGAGAGAGATCACATTTTGCAATCAACTTTAATCAAACTTGCACACAAGTTGTATTGGCATAATATCTCGGTTCCTTTCAAAAACTGGCCAGATCCCATCGTGAGTTGCTGAGTTATGGCCCCTTAAAGGGTCAAAAATTTCTATTTTTGGCTTGTGAACACGAGAGAGACCACATTTTGAAATCATCTTTAATAAAACTTGTACACAACTTGTATTGGCATAATATCTCAGTTCCTTTCGAAAACTGGCCAGATCCCTTCATGGGTTCCAGAGTTATGGCCCCTTAACGGACCAAAATTTGCCATTTTTGGCTTGTGAACACAATAGATACCAAATTTTGCAATCAATTTTAGTCAAACTTGCACACAACTTGTATCGGCATAATAGCTCGGTTCCTTTCGAAAACTGGCCAGATCCCATCATGGGTTTTAGAGTTATGGCCTCTTAAAGGGCCAAAATTTGCTATTTTTGGCTTGTGAACAGGATAGAGACCACATTTTGCAATCAACTTTAATCAAACTTGCACACAACTTGTATTGGCATAATATCTCAGTTCTTTACGAAAACTGGCCAGATCCCATCATGGGTTGCAGAGTTATGGCCCCTTAAAGGGCCAAAATTTGCTATTTTGGCTTTTGCAGCCAAATAGAGACTTCATTTATGGTTTGATTTGATACAAACTTGCAAAATGTCTTCAACAGCAATGGATCTTAGATTCCATGATGAATCTGTCAGATCCAATCATAGGTTCTGGAGTTACGGCCCCTGATTGACACCTGAAAGAGCCAAAATTTGTTAATTTTTACCTTGTGACACGATAGAAGTGACATTTTATATTTGATTTTAATCACACTTACACACAACGTCACAATAAGATCTTGGTTCCTTTTGAAAACTGGCTAGATTCCATCATGGGCTCTGGAGTTACTGCCCTTGAAAGCAGCAAAATTTTCTAGTTTGGCCCTTTCAGCCATGTAGAGGTTTCATTTATGCTTTGATTTGATACAGACTTGCACAGAATGATTATCTTGATGATTTTTAGGCCTGGATTGAAACTGGTCATGTAGGGTCAAAAACTAGGTCTTCCAGTCAAATCAAAGGAAAAGCTTGTTAACAAACTAGAGGCCACATTTATGACTCTATCTTCATGAAACCTGGTCAAAATGTTTATGTTGATGATTTCTAGGCCAAATTCGAAACTGGGTCATATGGGGTCAAAAACTAGGTCACCCGGTCAAATCAAAAGAAAAGCTTGTTAACACTCTTGAGGCCACATTTATGACCCTATCTTTATGAAACTTTGTCGGAATGTTTATCTTGATGATTCCTAGGCTAAGTTCGAAACTGGGCCTCATGGGGTCAAAAAGTAGGTCACACGGTCAAATCAAAGGAAAAGCTTGTTAACACTCTTGTTCATTTGATGTGCATGAAACTTGGTCAGAATGTTTGTGTGCATGAAATATCACATGAATTTTTATCTGGGTCATGTTGGGTCAAAAACTAGGTCACCAGGTCAAATCAAAGGAAAAGCTAGTTAACACTTTAGAGGCCACATTTATGACCATATCTTAATGAAACTTGGTCGGAATGTTAAACTGTTCTGTGTTTCTTTTAAAAGGCTCTTACAAATAAGTATAAAATAAAGGTGAAAAACTTAATTTGAAAATTTAGCTGTGGTTGCTACTAGAGGCCACATTCATGACAATATCTCTATGAAAATTGGTCAGAATCTTTATCTTGGTGATCTTTAGGTCAAGTTCAAATCTGGGTCAGGTGGGTTCAAAACTAAGTCACCAGGTCAAGCAAAAGCTTGTTAACACTCTAGAAGCCACATTTATGGCCCTATCTTCATGACACTTGGTCAGAATGTTAATCTTGGTGATATTTAGGTCAGGTTTGAATCTGGGTAAGGTGGGGTCAAAAACTAGGTCACCAGGTCAAATCAAAGGAAAAGCTAGTTAACACTCTTAGAGGCCACATTTATGACCATATCTTAATGAAACTTGGTCGGAATGTTAAGCTTGATGATCTATAGGTCAAGTTTAAATCTGGGTCAGTTGAGGTCAAAAACTAGGTCACCAGGTCAAATCAAAGAATAAGTTTGTTTACACTCAAGAGGCCACGTTGTTTGGTCCAATCTTAATGAAAATTGGTCAAAATATTTGTCTCCATGAAATCACTAGGTAAAACATGTTTACACTGTTATTATATGTTACTCAGGTGAGCGACTTAGGGTAATGTTGGCCCTCTTGTTTAATAACATGTGTGTTTGTATAAAAGATAAATTATGTTATGAGATAATCATATAATGATGCATCAAATTTTTAAACACAAAATACATTTAACAAATTCAAAGTAAGTTAATGAAAACATTTCAGCAACATTTGTTAACTTATTGTACTGTCACTGTGATATATCTAACTTATTGAATTTTTTTTATGTTATCATTCACATCATGTTAAAATAAGCATTGTCCTGTTGATTTCGCATTGATTTTTATGTATGTTGTAAATGTACGAATAAAATTTAAAATAAATACTTGTCATTTTGATGTGAAAATGTCAGATTAACCAGTTAGGTATGAGTCAGGGTAATAAAATAACAGCAGAAATGAAATCAGCATGAAATTTTACATAACAATGCAAATTTTTATGAAGATATCTCCATGAATAAGAAAGTTATGTTAATTTAACTGAAAAATCAGGAATTTTCGGTTCCTTCGATTGACCGCGAAAATGCAGAAATTCTTTGAAAAAGATGACCAAATTTTGTCGAAAAATTGAACCTTACACTTGGCATAACTTTTGTTTCAGTTAAGATATCTTCAAAATGTAAACTGTTCTGTGTTCCTTTTAAAAGGCTCTTACAAATAAGATTAAAATAAAGGTGAAAAACTTAATTTGAAAATTTAGCTGTGGTTGCTACTAGAGGCCACATTCATGACAATATCTCTATGAAAATTGGTCAGAATCTTTATCTTGGTGATCTTTAGGTCAAGTTCAAATCTGGGTCAGGTGGGTTCAAAACTAAGTCACCAGGTCAAGCAAAAGCTTGTTAACACTCTAGAAGCCACATTTATGGCCCTATCTTCATGACACTTGGTCAGAATGTTAATCTTGGTGATATTTAGGTCAGGTTTATATCTGGGTCAGGTGGGATCAAAAACTAGGTCACCAGGTCAAATCAAAGGAAAAGGGGAGCGGTGGTCTAGTGGTTAAGGTGTCGGCCGCTCAATCCAGGGGGCCATGGGTTCGAATCCCGCTGGGGTCACAACCATGACTTCTCATATGACACCAGTACTGGTTTTTCCAGGAAGCGGACTCGAGAGTGGTTCCATTAAGCTTGAAGCTTTCATCACAATCGAGCTAAAACAAATAAGTATAAACTAAAGGAAAAGCTAGTTAACACTAGAGGCCACATTTATGACCATATCTTAATGAAAATTGGTTGGAATGTTAATCTTGATGATCTAAAGGTCAAGTTTAAATCTGGTTCAGGTGAGGTCAAAAACTAGGTCACCAGGTCAAATCAAAGGAAAAGCTTGTTAACACTCTAGAGGCCACCATTATGACTGTATCTTCATGAAACTTGGTCAGAAGGTTAACCTTGATGATCTTTAGGTCATGTGGAATGTGACCAACTGACCTACTTTCTTGTTTCTTAAGATACAGCCTTGAAATTTGGATGATATGTACAGTTTTGCTCACCAATTTTAAAACTGACTTTCAGTGACCATGAATGTGACCTACTGACCTACTTTCTTGTTTTTAGCTCTTTTTGTGATCGCTCGATGTCCGGCGTCTGTCTGTCGTCTGTCTGTCTGTCAACATTTAGCTTGTGTATGTGATAGAGGCTGTATTTTTCAACTGATCTTCATGAAATTTTGATAGAATGATTACCTTGATGAAATCTAGGCCAAGTTCGAAAACGGGTCATCTGGGGTCAAAAACTAGGTCACTAGGTCAAATCAAATAAAAACCTTGTGTATGCGACAGAGGCTGTATTTTTCAATTGATCTTCATGAAATTTGATTGGAATGATTGCCTTGATAAAATCTAGGTCGAGATTGAATATGGATCATCTGGGATCAATAACTAGGTCACTAGGTCAAATTATAGAAAAATCTTGTGTATGCAATAGAGGCTGTATTTTTCAATTGATTTTCATGAAATTTGGTCAGAATGATTGCCTTGATGAAATCTAGATCAAGTTTGAATATGGGTCATCTGGGATAAAAAAAGTAGGTCACTAGGTCAAATCAAAGAAAAACCTTGTGTATGCGATAGAGGCTGTATTTTTCAATTGATCTTCATGAAATTTAGTCAGGATGATTGCCGTGATAAAATCTAGGTCAGGTTTGAATATGAGTCATCTTGGGTAAAAAACTAGGTCACTAGGTCAAATCAAAGAAAAACCTTGTGTATGCGATAGAAGCTGTATTTTTTAATTGATCTTCATGAAATTTGGTCAGAATGATTGCATTGATAAAATCTAGGTCCAGTTTGATATACGGCCCATCTGGGGTAAAAAATTAGGTCACTAGATCAAATCAAAGAAAAACCTTGTGTATGCGATAGAGGCTGTTTTTTCAATTGATCTTCATAAAATTATGTCAGAATGATGGCCTTGATGAAATCTAGGTCGAGTTGAATATGGGTCATCTGGGGTCAAAAACTAGGTCACTAGGTCAAATCAAAGAAAAACCTTGTGTATGCGATAGAGGCTGTATTTTTCAATTGGTCTTCATGAAATTGGACAGAATGATTGCCTTGATGAAATCTTGGTCGAGTTTGAATATGGGTCATCTGGAGTCAAAAAGTAGGTCACTAGGTCAGATCAAAGAAAAACCTTATGTATGCGATAGAGACTGTATTTTTCAATTGATCTTCATGAAATTTGGTCAGAATGATTGCTTTGATAAAATCTAGGTCAGGTTTGAATATGGGTCCTCTGGGATCAAAAACTAGGTCACTAGGTCATATCTAAGAAAATACTTGTTTAAACTGAAGAGACCACATTTTTGGTCCAATCTTAATAAAACTTTGCCAGAATATTTGTTTCCATGAAATCACTAGATCAAACATGTTTACACTGTTATGGTGTGTTTCTCAGGTGAGGGACCTAGGGCCATAATGGCCCTCTTGTTTAAGATACAGCTTTGAAATTTGGATGACATGTACAGTTATAGCACACCGATCTCAAAACTGACTTTCAGTGAATTTGGATGACATGTACAGTTTTGCAGACTGATCTTAAAACTGAATTTCAGTGACCATGAGTATGACTTACTGACTTGCTGACCTACTGTCTTGTTTTTAGCTCACCTGTCACATAGTGACAAGGTTAGCTTTTGTGATCACCCTTAGTCTGTCGTTTGTGCGTGCGTGCGTGCGTCCGTCCGTCAAGAATTTCTTGTCTGCACGATAGTGGTTTCATTTATGATTTTATTTTTACCAAACTTGCACACAACTTGTATCACCATAAGATCTCGGTTCCTTTCTTGAACTGGCCAGATCCCATTATGGGTTTCAGAGTTATGGCCCCTGAAAGGGCCAAAATTAGCTATTTTGACCTTGTCTGCACAATAGCAGCTTTATTTATGATTAGATTTTTACCAAACTGGCACACAACTTGTATCACCATAAGATCTTGATTCCTTTCTTGAACTGGCTAGATTCCATTATGGGTTCCAGAGTTATGGCCCCTGAAAAGGCCAGAATTAGCTATTTTGACCAAAGCTTGTCTGCACAATAGCAGCTTCATTTATGATTTTATTTTAACCAAACTTGCACACATTTTGTATCACCATAAGATCTTGGTTCCTTTCTTGAACTGGCGAGATTCCTTTATGGGTTCTAGAGTTATGGCCCCTGAAAGGGCCAAAATTAGCTATTTTGACCTTGTCTGCACAATAGCAGCTTCATTTATGATTTGAATTTAATCAAACTTGCACAAAACTTGTGTCACCATAAGATCTCAGTTCCTTTCTTGAACCGGCTAGATCCCATAATGGGTTCCAGAGTTATGGCCCCTGAAAGGGCCAAAATTAGCTATTTTGACCTTGTCTGCACAATAGCAGCTTCATTTATGATTTGATTTTAACCAAACTTGCACACAACTTGTATCACCACAAGGTCCTGGTTCCTTTCTTGAACTGGCCAAATTCCATCATGGGTTCCAGAGTTATGGCCCCTTAAAGGTCCAAAATTGGCTATTTTGTCTTTTGCAGCCATATAGAGACTTCATTTATGGCTTTATTTGATACAAACTTCCAAAATATCTTCAACAACAATAAATCTTAGATTCCATGACAAATCAGATCCAATCGTAGGTTCCAGAGTTATTTTATATCTGATTACCTCCCCTGATTGTAATCAAAATGGATTTATATCAGTAAGTACTTATAGGACTTATTTGAAATTTCATTATTGTCATTAGTTGGACTGAGACAATCAGGGTAAATAACTATGGACTGATTTTATGTCAAATTACCTCCCTTTATTTCAAATTAAAATTGGTATATCTCTGTAACTAATGAAGATACTGATCTGAAATTTCATTTATGTCAACAGATTTATTTGGCAGAGCCTTCTTTTGTTCACTTTCAAAATTTTTTTTAATTACTTCCCTTTTACGTTACTATAAATAGCTTATTTTTAGTAACTTTTTTATTATTGGCCATAGGGAAAAACCGAGACCACTTTTCTGTGGTACAACATGGATGGTACCTCCAATTTTTAGGTGCATTTTGACATATCTGTACCTTGTAAGAATTGTTTTTTCTTTTTGGTTAAATTTCTTCCCTTTGTTGTTCCTGTCCTTTGGACTTAAATATTTTTACTGCGGACCTTCTTGTCCTCAAGTGCAATGATAACAGGTGAGCGATATAGGGCCATCATGGCCCTCTTGTTTAAAATACAGTCTTGAAATTTGGATGACGTGTACAGTTTTGCATACCGATCTTAAAACTGACTTTCAGTGACCATAAATATGACCTACTGACCTACTTGCTTAATATTTTAGCATCAGTTTGACATTTGAAACATGTAGCTCATATTACTCTGTTGAGTGATCCAGGGTCATCATGACACTCTTGTTATCCCCCGACGAAAGTCGGAGGGATATAGTTTTGGCGTTGTCCGTCCGTCCGTCCGTCCGTCCTTCCGTCTTTCCGTCCGTCCGTCCGTCCGTCCGGAGCCATATCTAGGAAATGGTTGGGAATATTTATTTAAAACTTCATATACATGTTCACCACTATGAGTTCTTGCGGCCCGTCAAGTTTCAGTCAGATTGCCCAAGTAACACCAGAGTTATGGCCCTTAGAAGTTTTTAGTATTAACTATATAGGGTACTATAAATATGGCAATTTCTGCATCATAACTTTTGATATATTTGACTTAGAACTATGAAACTTAAACAGAATTTAGATCACCATAATGTGGTTGTGTACACACAATTTCATTCGGATTTATTTTGTAAATTAAGAGTTATTGCCCTTTAATTGTATAAAAATCCACATATTTGTACATAACAAACTTACCATTTGGTAGAATTTCATTAAATTTCTTTCATTCTTTTCCATGAACATTTATTGTAAACATGTGAAGTTGTGTACCCACACCTGGTCACCCCCTTACCTTGATCACACACCTCCCCCTGACACCCCCCCCCCCTCCAAAAAAAAAAAAAAAAAAAAAAAAAAAAAAAAAATCCTTATTTTAGATTTTTTTCAAACAAACTTCATATACATGTTCACCACTATGAGGTTATGGGGCCCATCAAGTTTCAGACAGATTGCCCAAGTAACACCAGAGTTATGGCCCTTAGAAATTTCTAGTGTTAACTATATAGGGTACTATAGATATGGCAATTTCTGCATCGTAACTTTTGATATATTTTACCTAGAACTATGAAACTTTAACAGAATTTAGAGCACTATAATGTGGTTGTGCACAGACAGTTTTGTACGGATTTCTTTTGTAACTTCAGAGTTATTGCCCTTTAATTGTCTAAAAATCCACATAATTTATTTGTACATAACAAACTTACCATTTGGCAGAATTTCATTAAATTTCTTTCATTCTTTTATATGAACATTTATTATAAACATGTGAAGTTGCGCACCCACACCTGGTCACCCACTTGCCTTGGTCACACCCCCTCCCCCCCAAAAAAAAATATAAAAAAAATTTTCATTTCTTATTTTAGATTTTTTTCAAACCTTCCAAGTTGTACCATTCCCCCACCTCACTTCTCCACCAAGTCATGCCCACCACTGATCATGCATCCTCTCCCCCCCCCCCACCACCAACTTCACCCTTTTACCCTTTTTTTTTTCATGTTTAATTTTCAGTCAATATTTATAATCAACATGTGAAATTTTGTTTCCTCTCCCGTTCCCCTGCACCCCCACCCCCTAAAAAAATAAATATATACATATATGTATATATACATATATATATTTCCATTCCTTTTTTTTTTTTTTAAATGTTCAAACCTTCAACATGTTAAGTTGTGACTGCACAAACCTTGCCCTCAGCCATGTTCAAGATATCTTACCTGTGTTCTCTTATGGAAACTGTCCTTTTAAGTTCAAATGTACATGTTAAACAGCAACACCTGGTGCCAAACCACTCGAAGACAATATTTCGTTCCAGTTAAACTTCAAGCTCATATTTCAATTAACTGCATTTAATTTTAAAAGCTAAGCTTATTACAGTAAGCATATCCCATTCAAAATAAATTCTTTATTCAGGATCAAACTGATGCTAAAATATTAAGAAAGTCAGTAGGTCATATTCATGGTGAATGAAATTCAGTTTTAGTATTGGTGTGCAAAACTGTGCATGTCATCCAAATTTCAAGGCTTTTATCTGATTCTATTTCCTAGACTGTTTAATTATAATTACCTGATGACCTATACTGCTGACCTACTTTCTTGTTTTTTAAGATACAGCCTTGAAATCAGGTCAGAGTCAGGATTTATTATATACTCTTTAATTAAACATTTGTTTTCTGTTAAATTGATTTTGACTAATGAAATTATTTGCTTCTTATTAACATCCTTTCACTTTTTGCTGGATATATCTTTTTGCCATTCCTCACCACAAACCCTTTCGGCGGGGGATACCAATTCATCGAATTTGCTTGTTTTAGAATTAATTTCCCTTTGTTGTTACTATAAATAACTTATATGATACCTTTTTTGATAATCAACCAAAAAATGCCATATGAAAACAACTAGGTTTTTATTTATACAAATTTCACCCAGTCCAATCTTTACTTTGAAAAACCGGATCAGTAACGCATGATCTCGGATCAAATACACAGGATTTGGTGACTTTTGGTAAGTAAATCAATTTTTTCTGTTATTTATAAATTAGTGACAAGGAAGACATATAACGCAAGATGTGCTCCCGACATTGCGGAATACTTGTTGCTACTCAATTTCCTGCAAATCTAAGCACTTTTTTCAATTACCCCGGAAAACCATGCGAAAATAGCAGGTAAACAATGACGTGACTCAGAAAAAAACATTATTACTAGTACGCTGTTGGGGAAAAATACAACATTACCACTTCCTTGATATCACTGATACATTCCTGTAAAATTTTTGTGTCATAAATGATGAATTAAATTTCTTGGATGAACGACATAAGGTAATTCATGACCGAACTGACCGGTAACACAGGAGCTAAAGGATCAGCGACTGCAAAATGCAGTAACATAGGAGCTTCGGATTTTTCTTCTGTGCTCGTTTTCATCTATTTTCAAGGAAAAGAGACCTTTATTCACTTAATTTATCTATCAAAAACAGTGATTAGTGTTGTCGTCAGTTAACATTCCGGTATAAACAGTGGTGTGTTGCCGTTTCAGTTAGTTATTTCAAACCATTTTGATACTTCATTCTGCGCAAACTCTGTGTACTAGTATAGTTGTTACGATAGGCACTCGTTCTCAATAACATTCTAAAAGACATAAAACGCATTACATCCCATGTATGAGATTTTTAGAACCAGTTCAGATAAATAATACAATCAATATCAAAATTTGAAATCTGAAGTATACTTAAATAACGGCAACCAAGATTTAAGATGTAACATTTATTATGCACCCAGAGAACACATGGACGTGTAAATGTTCAGTTGTTAAAGTTTCAAACAAAATCGTTCCTTCACCAAAATTTGACTAAGCACCTTTAAATTCTACATTTCTTTAAAATGAAATTATCAAACACCACTTCTTGAATAATGGAGCATGGAGACCACAATTACAGATATTTTTGCTGTAAAATTATGTCATTAAGAAAGATCCCTCAGCAAAAGTATTCCTTTCTATTTATTTACAGTAAAATAGTTTTGTTAAGTGTTTTTAGATATAACTTTGTATGACATAAGTCAAAATCTCGTTGAAGGTAGTTCTGCACGTTTTATAAATCGGAATTAATAGAGTAACATAGAATAAAAGCATGGACTCGGCATACGGAAATGAAAATTGTTTTATGCATTAAAGGCAACTTGTGGGTAAATTTCGTTACCTTCTTTTTTGAAGATAAATATAAAAAAAAAACTATCGTCACGTTTAAAAAGTCCAAATGATGTCTTAAAATCAGTGTGTAATGTGCTGATTAATTTTTGGCAAATATGTCAAAACAAACGACTTTGAGAATCTACATTGAAGAAAATTTTCTATTATTTTTTTTCCACAGATGCCCATTATGAAAACTTGTATGAGGTTAAACGTTTTCAAATCAGTCCTGCAAAAAATCAAACACACGACTGTATCTTTTTTATTTGCCGAATTTTTAAGTATATATATTTTGAATTTTAAAAATAAGGATTCAGCAATTTCTACAAAGTAAAACGTGTAGAACTACCATAAATAATTTTACCTGACAACATTAGAATAGTTAAGCTGAATAGTTATAGACTAGAAACAATGTATTTATGAAAAATGGAAGAAGCTATGCTTCTTAGTAATACACACATTTTTATGAAAAGATAGATACGAACACTTGTCAATATTCGGTCAACTTGTAACATTTTTAGCCTACATTAAAATGATCTTAAGAAAGCAAACATCTTATGAAAATTTAGCATGGTAGAAACCTCACTGTGAACATTCCTGAAAGAGGTTTGCCATAGAACTACATTGGTTTATTTATTTCATTTTATTATTTTTTTGGTTTGATGCCCCGTGTGGGGTAACCCCGTTTATTATCACCGTAACTGGTATTATAGGGGTCGGAGAGCCATCCGCCTATTAACCTTACAATATCCAAAAACATTTAAACATTTCAATAGATAATAAAAGTTATTACATACATACGCAGTACCAGACACAATGTCATATCAACAAACAATTGATGATATTTCTAATTTTAAGATAATAAGTGGACCTCAAACATTCTGTATTAAGAAAAGAAGGAAAAAAAAAAACTGACAAAAATATAAGTGAAAAAATCTGAAAAATGTGCTGCCCTTTTCCTACTATCACTGGATTTTACATCTTAACTACAATGGTTTATAAGCTGTAAAACTAACAACACTTTTTCTTGTGATCAAGAAGCCTTTTCCTGTGAGAAGGCATTACACATAGAGCAGGAGTATCTTTCTGGCACATGCATGTACTTTTCATGTTCTTTTAAGGACCTTCTTTCTTTAAATAAACGCCCACATGTGTTGCATGTATGCGACACTCGCCTAAATGGATTGCTGCATACTTTCTTATGTTGTTCCAGCTGTGAAAAACATTTGTGGCACATTTGACATTCCTCTTTTCCAATCGCGTCTTCTTAGGTTACTTGAAGAGTGGAACATCTTGTCACAGATGGAGCATGAATGGCCTTCATGATTACCGTGAACATTCTTTATATGATTATGTAATGCAGGCCACGATCCAAGAGAGTTCCACGGTGTGGACAAATAACGGGGTTTCCAGTACCATGAACATTGCCCTCATGTAGTTTCAGCTCATCAGATCTGTGGAATGTTTTGCCACATTTGCCTCACCTGAGAGACATGGGCTACTGTGTCTCACCACACAAATAATTTCGAACTGTGCAATGCCGCCACACACTTTTTCAATCATGTCATATTTGAATGTCTATAACTCATTGAATACTGCGCTAAAATTGTTGGTTAAAAGTTGCACAATATTCAAAGCAAACATTATTTTAACCTTTAGCATGCTAGATAAATTGTCATCTGCTGGAAATGTCGTCTGCTAAAATTGTAAAGTTCGTTCAATTTGCTCCAAAATTGGAAGAAATATTGTCAGAGTAGCAAACAGCTTGGAACCTGATCAGACGCCGATTTAATCGGCGTCTGATCTGGTTCCAAGCTGTTTGCAAAGGCTGTTAAATTCGCCTGCAGCAGGCTAAGGGTTAAAGGTTGCCATTAATAGTATAGCCGTAAGTTGAAAAGTGAATTAAATATATCACGATAAACTTTCGTTTTCGCATTTTTCAACAAAATCACACTTTAAACACGCCATAGCTTACTCGGTATACGTTACTTTTAAAAGGGAATCACATGACATGTTCTTTGTTCATGTTACTTTTTTGTCAAGCTCGCTTGCAGTGAGCTCGATATAGTCGCCACTTTTGGTGTATATGCGTGCGTGTGTGCGTCTGTCCGATTTTGTCCAGACCATAACTTTGACATGCATGGACCAATCTTGTTTATATTTGGCAAGAATGTTTACCTCAATCAGAAGGCATGTTATGTGCAAACCCCATTTCCTATCTCAAAGGTCAAGGTCACAGTTGGAGGTCAAAGGTGAAATTGAAGTTTGTCCAGAGCATTTCTTCTTCATGCATGGTGGGATTTTGATATAACTTGGCATGAATGTTCACAATTATGAGATGGAGTGTCTTGCGCAAAAACCAGGTCCCAAAGTCCAAGGTCAAGGTCACAGTTGACAACTGGCGGTCTCGACATCCTGCCCGTGGGCATACTTGTATAGAAATAAAGATCTTTAACATAGTTTGCACCAACCGATTCTAGGATCGAAAATACTTAGCCCAATATGGATGCCGGTAAAAATATCGGAGAACTGTTTTGTCCGCCACAAACTGTTTTGCTCGCAACTGGTTAACGCGTGTGTAGTTTAATGTCAGTTTTGCTGCAGTGATATAGTTTGTTCTGAATTTGCTGTACAAAAGCAATACACATTTTGTGTTTGCCAATTAGTTCAAACCAACGTACTTTCAGTCTGAAACAGTACCATCGGTTAAACATACTGGTCTAAAGGATATAATATCTCCAGGGTAAGAACCATGCGAGAATAGTCGAGAAATAGCGGATTATTGTACGCCAATATTTTTTTTTTGGAATTTCATTGAATTAGTAGAGGAGGCTTTTTTGTGAGATAGAATTCCATTTCAGAATATAAAGTAGTCCCAAGTCACAGCATTATAATTCTGATCTCGGGAAAAATCTCTCGAAAAAAAACATGACCTTACTATGAAAGCCTGTTGCACCATGCTACTTGCCAAATGTTATATGCCAAATATTATATTATGAATGCCAATTTTTTAGCTTTAGTTCTAAGATTTTTCGTAATCTAAAATGAGCTTTGTTGTCTTTGGACATTTTTTACTTCATATAGTATACATACAGAACAGAATTTAGTATAGGTATGCCTTTTACTGTCAAAAATATATCTTTGCATTTGCATCCCAGTGTGACCAAGTTTCTGCCCTTGCATACATGACGTTTAGGCAAAATGAATTACATAATTGTAACACAATGATAGCTCGCACGTCAGTTTTCAGTTAATTAATCATTGGGGTTATTATATTTGTTATTGTTTGGGTGGAAAATTCTAAAGATTCTTACAAATACTACTAATTTTGTTAACATGTTTAGGTCGTTGTTGGTGTTTACTACTCTAGCAAATTTTATAGTAACATCGGAATGTTCTATACATTAAGTTTTGGCCTAAATGACTTTGTTTACTATTATAACCGATCAGATATTGCTAAATTCTCAATAGAAATTGATTTGGTCAGCCTTAATTACCTTGTTTTTGTTTTCAATGGAATTTTTCATTAATTGGTCAGAAATGTTAATTACTTTGTTTACCTGTTCAGCATATTATTGTTGTTTACAATTTTAGCAAAGTGAATCACCTGATGATGATGATGATAATTAAGTTTCTTGATACTCGCTGCTGGGTACAAGCCCATATGAGCGAGAATATCTGCGCCATCATCTTCATCGTAGAGTGTCGACAGGCGTCTTTTCATGCTGATCTGTCGTAATCCTCTCGGAGTACCATGTTCTGCGTTCGTAGACAACTCTGAACTGAGGAAGGTAAACCATCCTTCTTAGGACCACTGCTTCTGCCCTTCGTTGCAACTCCAACAGCTGACCTCAATTTATTTATGATGACTTCCGGTGGAGCTGCATGCCTTCTCCGCGATGTGCACGCAGCGGGAGCTCAGGAGAAGAGTGAATCACCGTTGAATGTTTTGTCTATTAAATTTAACCGTAATTATTTTGTTTGTTTCAGTATCAGTCATTTACTTACGAAAATACCCAATGATGATTGATTCTACATCTGTTATTTACTGTTACATGAGTACATAATGGGCGTTTTGATTGACGTGTTTTTGAAATTGCTACGAATATTTGAAATACTTGTAAACATGCTATTGCGATGCAGTTCGTGAGAAAGGTATAAATACTCAGAGAATTAGAAGAGAGAGGATGGAGAAGGGAGGGAATACTGAATTAAGAAGAGAGAAGAAATCAGGAGGATTATACTAAGAATTAGAGGAAAAGAAATGTTTTACAAAACTGGAATTGGTTAATTGAACAGTAATAGTTCAGTTCGGTTAAGTTCAGTTTTGGGCTCGGGTTAATGAGCGGGTTAAAAAAATGTGGAAGATTTAGAATTGGTTATTATGTTATA
This sequence comes from Mercenaria mercenaria, assembly GCF_021730395.1. NCBI lineage: Eukaryota > Metazoa > Mollusca > Bivalvia > Venerida > Veneridae > Mercenaria > Mercenaria mercenaria. The sequence goes on along the minus strand of NW_026462709.1, from coordinate 29,602 downwards.
GAACTCTTTGGCTTAGAAGTACAAATTATTTAAAAGTTGACGCGGAAAAAAAAAACTGTTTAAGAAGCTGATGTATTTATACCTTGAGCGATTCTTAGTATAGTTCATCTTGTAAATAAACCCGTGTGTGTAAAAAAAAAACTGCTGACTTTCTTAATCTTTGCAACCTGTGTGGTGTTACATAATTTTCTAAATAAATCAATAAATCGCTGCTTAGACCGGAACGTTAACTGACGACAATACTAATCACTGTTTTTGATAGATAAATTAAGTGAATAAAGGTCTCTTTTCCTTGAAAATAGATGAAAACGAGCACAGAAGAAAAATCTGAAGCTCCTACGTTACTGCATTTTGCAGTCGCTGATCCTTTAGCTACTGTGTTACCGGTCAGTTCGGTCATGAATTACCTTATGTCATTCATCCAAGAAATTTAATTCATCATTTATGACACAAACATATTACAGGAATGTATCAGTGATATAAAGGAAGAAGTAATGTTGTATTTTTCCCGAGAGCGTACTGGTAATAATGTTTTTAGCTCACCTGAGCAATGCTCAGGTGAGTTTTTCTGATCACTCGATGTCAGGCGTCTGTCTGTCTGTCTGTCGTCTGTCTGTCCGTCAACATTTAGCTTGTGTATGCGATAGAGGCTGTATTTTTCAACTGATCTTCATGAAATTTGGTCAGAATGATTACCTTGTTGAAATCTAGGTCGAGTTCGAAAATGGATCATCTGGGGTCAGAAAGTAGGTCATTAGGTCAAATCAAAGAAAAACATTGTGTATGCGATATTTTTCAATTGATCTTCATGAAATTAAGTCAGAATGATTGCCTTGATAAAATCTAGGTCAAGTTTGAATATGGATCATCTTGGGTTAAAAATTAGGTCACTAGGTCAAATCAAAGAAAAACCTTGTGTATGCGATAGAGGCTGTATTTTTTAATTGATCTTTATGAAATTTGGTCAGAATGATTGCCTTGATAAAATCTAGGTTGAGTTTGATTATTGGTCATCTGGGATCAAAAAGTAGGTCACTAGGTCAAATCAAAGAAAAACCTTGTGTATGCAATAGAGGCTGTATTTTTCAATTGATCTTCATGAAATTTGGTCAGAATGATTGCCTTGATGAAATCTAGGTCAAGTTCGAATATGGGTCATCTGGGGTCAAAAACTAGGTCACTAGGTCAAATCAAAGAAAAACATTGTGTATGCGATAGAGGCTATATTTTTCAATTGATCTTCATGAAATTAAGTCAGAATGATTGCCTTGATGAAATCTAGGTCAAGTTCGAATATGGGTCATCTGGGATCAAAAATTAGGTCACTAGGTCAAATCAAAGAAAAACCTTGTGTATGCAATAGAGGCTGTATTTTTCAATTGATCTTCATGAAATTTGGTCAGAATGATAGCCTTGATGAAATCTAGGTCAAGTTCGAATATGGGTCATCTGGGGTCAAAAACTAGGTCACTAGGTCAAATCAAAGAAAATACTTGTTTTTGCTCCAATTTTAATGATAATTGGTCAGAATATTTTTTTTCCATGAAATCACTAGATCAAACATGTTTACACTGTTATGGTGTATTGTGGTGTGTTTCTCAGGTGAGCGACCTAGGGCCATCTTGGCCCTCTTGTTTTCTGAGTCACGTCATTGTTTATCTGCTATTTTCGTATGGTTTTCCGGGGTAATTGAAAAAAGTGCTTAGATTTGCGGGAAATTGAGTAGGAACAAGTATTCCGCAATGTCGGGAGCACATATTGCGCTATATGTCGTCCTTGTCACTAATAATTTATAAATAACAGAAAAAATTGATTTACTTACCAAAAGTCACCAAGTCCTGTGTATTTGATCCGAGATCATGCGTTACTGATCCGGTTTTTTAATCCAAGTGTTTTGTTATAACATATTGTATATATAGTTCAATTTTGTTTATACATCATTGACAGATATCAGTTCATTGTTATACTGCTGTAGAGAAAATTAAGGTGCCTTCCAGTAGGGGACTTTTTATTGCATGGCAATACTTCATTCACTTGTTTTTTTCTGATGCATATGTTTCTGTAAAGGCATATTGAATAAACTGACAGTCAGAATTTATTATGCCCCCCTTCGAAGAAAAAGGCGTATATTGTTTTGCAGATGTCAGTCGGTTGGTCGGTCGGTATGTAGACCAATCCGTTTCCAGATGATAACTCAAGAACGCTTGCAGGGCACTCGTTTGGCCATTTTTGGGGCCGAATATGGGTACCATTCCCCTCCTAAAATAATGTTTTTTTCCCCTTTCTCAGAAGAAAATTCCCCTGATGATAGGTTGTTTGACACAAATAGATATGAACTCTTTCTTTTGATATTATATAGTGCCTCAAAGGAAGATTACTGTTGCAATATAGTCACATTAGTTAGGAATGATTGAAAACAGTATTAATAAGTGTGAAAAGTAGTTACATATACATGGCTTAAACTTCCCCTTTTCGTCTTAAAATGTCGAAAAATTCCCCTTCCTGAGGGTATGGGTACCTGTCCCCAAAAGTTGTCTAGTGCCCTGGCTTGGGCCTAGGATCATGAAAGTTGATAGGGAGGTTGGTCATCACCAGCAGATGACCCCTATTGATTTTGAGATCAGTATGTCAGAGGTCAAGGTCACAGTGACCCGGAACAGTTAAAAGGTTTCCGGATGATAACTCAAGAACGCTTAGGCCTAGGATCATGAAAGTTGATAGAGAGGTTGATCATGACCAGCAGATGACCCCTATTGATTTTGAGGTCAGTAGGTCAAAGATGAAGGTCACAGTGACCCGGAACAGTAAAACGGTTTCTGGATGATAACACAAGAATGCTTGGGCCTAGGATCAGGAAAATTGATAGGGAGGTTGGTCATGACCAGCAGCCCTTCTGTAAATTTGCCACCATTTTACACTGAAAAATCATTGGAAAACAGTGGATAATTGGAACAAGCCTCTTTAAGTGGAAACTGATGGAAAACTTTGAAAAAAATAGAGGATGGAAAGGTCAGTCAAAATTGTCCACCATTTTCCATCAGATGCCAGTATCAGTGGAGTATTGGAACATTTTTCACTATTTGCCATTAAAGTTTTTCACTGTTTGCCACTGTCACATATTGATGTAAAAACTGCCATCTTTTTCTATTGAATGCCACTATCAGTGGAGTATTAGAACGTATTTCACCATTTGCCACTAAGATTTTCCACTATTTGCCACCATAACTGTTGTGGCAATCAGTGTAAAATATGCCACTGTTTTTCTCTAAATGCCACTGTTTGCCATGGATATTTCTCCATCATTCTCCACTAACCAGCATGAAGAATGCCACTGTTTTCCACCATTTGCCATTAAGTCCATGAGGTGTATACCATCACTGCATGTGTTTGAAACATGATCTGAAATAAATAATGAAAGAAATGAATATAATCATTAGAGCAGCTTATGTAATTTTTCCTTTTTAAACTGTCAATTAATTCACATCATTTTCATGATATTATTAAAGCACTTAATTAATTCAACTTTGCTCATTAGACTTAAAAATTCTTGAAGTGAATATGCTTAGATGAAAGAAAATTGTTTTGTATTAAGGTAGAAGTTTACTAGAACTGTTAAGTAAAAAGATGTTACAAGAACATTCCTTACAATAAACACTGTTCAGTGAGTTTTGTGCTTAAAGTACCTGCATACATACTTACAAATGTTTACACATCAATAGGGTTTCTCTGTGAGCACCATTCATTCTGCAGTGTGTAAATCACTGAAGCCTGAAAATGTCTCAGGCCTCATAATTTTATCCATGTGTTTTTTGGCATATGTAAGGTACTGCATATACACACCTGATACTTTATCTGAAAAGTAATTATGATAAATGAATTAAAACCTTTTTGTGCCCCCCCATGAGTGGTGGGGGCATATAGATTTGGTCTTGTCCGTGCATCCGTCCGTCCGTCCGAAGTTCGTGACGCGCCTAGCTCGAAAAGTATTTGATACAAATTGATGAAACCTTGCATGAATGTTTATCATGATAAGAACTTGCGCACCTCCTATTTTTCGTCTGGCTCTGCCCCCTATTTTCAGAGTTATGGCCCCTGAAATAGTCAAAAATGCACATTTTCACCTTGTGACACGCCTAGCTCAAAAAGTATTCAATATAAATTGATGAAACCTTGCATGAGTCTTAATCATGATATGAACTTGCGCACCTCCTATTTTTCATCTGGCTCCGCCCCCTATTTTTAGAGTTATGGCCCCTGAAATAGTCAAAAATGCACATTTTCACCTTGTGACATGCCTAGCTCAAAAAGTATTTGATATAGATACATGAAACCTTGCATGAGTCTTGATTATGATATGAACTTGCGCACCTCCTATTTTTCATCTGGCTTTGCCCCCTATTTTCAGAGTTATGGCCCCTGAAATAGTAAAAAATGTGCATTTTCACCTTGTGACACGCCTAGCTCAAAAAGCATTTGATATAGATTCATGAAACCTTGCATGAGTCTTAATCATGATATGAACTTGCGCATCTCCTATTTTTCATTTGGGTCGGCTCCCTATTTTCAGAGTTATGGCCCCTGAAATAGTAAAAAATGCACATTTTCACCTTGTGACATGCCAAGCTCAAAAAGTATTTGATATAGATTCATGAAAAACTTGCATGAGTCTTAATCATGATATGAACATGCGCACCTCCTATTATTCATTTGGGTCCACCCCTATTTTTAGAGTTATGGCCCCTGAAATAGTCAAAAATACACATTTTCACCTTGTGATTGCACCTAGCTCAAAAAGTATTTAATATAAATGGTTGAAAACTTGCATAAGTCTTTATCATGATATAAACTTGCACACCTCTATTTGTTGGCTGGCTCCACCCCCTATTTTTAAAGTTATGGCCCCTGAAATAGTAAAAAAAATGCACTTTTTCACCTAATTATGTGCCTAGCTCAAAAAGTATCAGATGTAAATTCAGGAAACCTTGCTGGAGTCTTTATTGTGGTGTGAACTTGCACACTTGGCATTCCTCTTGAGAATGTTAGCTCTTATTACAGAGTTATGGCCTGTGAAATAACCAAAATAGTGGATTTTTTGTTTGTGATGCTCATAGCTCAAAAAGTAAAGGGCCTAGAATAATGAATCCTTTTCATAAAATGATTGTTGAGGCTATACCCCATTAAGACTGCAAACATTGGAATTATTGGCCCTCATTTATGACAAATGTACCAGTGGCGGGCACACCCTGTGTCCTACAGACACATTCTAGTTTATGTTTATTATTGATTTAGTTTGTGTATAAACTGACAAGAGATGAATTACTGAAGAATAATTTAATTTTATCAAGTTTATTCTGAAGCTTCCTGAATGTTATAAAACATATTTTAATAGAAAATAAGTAAATAGATGTACTTACCTAGTGTCCATTTAAAAGTTATTTTAGCAGCATAAAATGTTTGAATTCCAGCTGCATGTGTAAAGGAATATCTCCAACAAAGAAGTTCCTATTAACTTTTAAACTTTTGATATTCTTGAGCAGCTTTCTATTTTGCTATCTATTGTTGAAAGAATCTCCACTAAATAGAGAATATGTTTCATTTGTCTGTTTTTAGATATTTAAAAGGCCTTTGAAATAAAACAGGACTGTTGGGATTACTTTGTGTGTTTTGGCTCCACTACATATCTTTATTCGACGCCGCCTGCCACCCAGAAGGCGGCGTTGAGTATATGGGATACACTTTTATTTTGGACCCTGTAAAGATGGTAATGAATAGTTTCGGAGTGATAAACTGAACACAGTGAATAGTTTGTAAAAGGATCAACGATATTGCACAATAGATTTTAGTGAATAAACAAAAAATGGCAAAAAGAAAACATAAAAAATGTATGTAATGCAACTTATTATGTGATTTAAAACAATGCTATCTGTCTTTCCTCTCCTTATTTGTAGAGCAGAAAATATTTTTTTATTTACAATTTCGTCAAAATGTTGATCCGATTTATTGATAAGGGAGGTTACTCTGTAAGTCAAGTTTTCTATTTCTGATCTTAGCATGACCTACTTACCTATCTCATTTTCTATAAATAGAACACACCGCAGATATACCATACTGCAACGCTTGAATCACCTGGACAGGGGAGCGTTCATGTATTTTACAAATAACCTTTCAGTAAACTTCGAAGAGAATATTAAAAAATAAAAATACGGAAAATTACAATTTGCCTGCATAAAATTCCTTGAAAAAAACGTATTAACAAACTAAATAAAGGAAACAATAAGCATATATATGTTGAAATGAACGAAGGAAGTGCCGCTCTTAACTTATTTTTAACCTTTTGCCTTATTTTCTTTGTTGATAGGTACAGTGATGTAATTTCAGAATGCGCACATTTTTGCAAATTCCTATTTCTATTAGTTTTTTTGGTTTGTTTGTTCTTTTTTTTTTTTTTTTTACTTATGTGTCATATACTCATTGTTTACAGATATACACTGTCAACTAAAGTGTGCAATAGGCTAAAGAGCATTTGACTGAATTTGTCAGTGACAAGTTAATACTTCTTTAAATGTGGTTAGATAGAAATATCAAAAGCCATGGGACCATAACTTATCAAAGCATCAGTGACTTTAAAATAGAATTCCTTGTGGAATTTATATTTTCATTGATTTTATATGACTAGTCAGTTGCTCTGGTTGTATTATGTCTTGTTACTTGCTTCCTTTTTATGCCCCCACTTTGGGGGGGGGCATATAGATTTGCTCTTGTCCGTCCGTCCTTCCGTCCGTCCGTCCGTCCGTCCTTCCGAAAATGTTGTGTCGCGCGTAGCTCTGAAAGTATTTGACGTAGAGTCACAAAACTTTACAGGAATGTTGGTCAGCATGTGTAGTTGTGCACCTGGGGTTTCGCGTCCTGATTCATTCAGTCATGTAGAAGTTATGGCCCCTGACTTTGTAAAAATTGGTCATTTTAATGTTGTGTCGTGCCTAGCTCCAAAAGTATATGACCTAGAGTCACAAAACTTTACAGGCATGTTGGTCAGCATGTGTAGTTGTGCACCTGGGGTTTCGCGTTCGGATTCATCCAGACATGTAGGAGTTATGGCCCCTGACTTAGTAAAAAATTGGTTATTTTAATGTTGTGTCGCGCATAGCTCCAAAAGTATTTGACCTAGAATCACCAAAGTTTACAAGAATGTTGGTCAGCATGTGTAGTTGTGCACCTGGGGTTTCACGTCCGGATTCATGCAGTCATGTAGAAGTTATGGCCCCTGACTTTGTAAAAATTGGTCATTTTAATGTTGTGTCGTGCCTAGCTCCAAAAGTATATGACCTAGAGTCACAAAACTTTACAGGCATGTTGGTCAGCATGTGTAGTTGTGCACCTGGGGTTTCGCGTCCGGATTCATCCAGTCATGTAGGAGTTATGGCCCCTGACTTAGTAAAAAATTGGTCATTTTAATGTTGTGTCGCGCATAGCCCCAAAAGTATTTGACCTAGAATCACCAAAGTTTACAGGAATGTTGGTCAGCATGTGTAGTTGTGCACCTGGGGATTCGCATCCGGATTCATTCAGTATTGTAGGAGTTCTGGCCCCTGACTAATGTCATGTAGTGGGGGCATCTGTGTCCCATGGACACATTTCTAGTTCTTTTTTTTTTACTTTAATAGGTAGTTTTTGTATCTGTCCATTCCTGACTTAAAAAAAAAATTTTCATTGACATTTTCTACACTTTGGCAGTGGGTTATTATGCTTGCTAAATTTCTTGTAATATTAGATTTGAATCTAGACACTGACATATTCCTAGTAACCATACGGTTCAACGAGGACTTCAAGTTTATCGTTCGTCCGAAGAAAAAAAAATGAATTCCAAAAATATGTAAGAAAGATTCATGCTTTCTGAACAGGGGCAATATAGAGATTATTCATGTTATATCATTCTTTTCTTGGACAAAATGTTTGGTTGTTTTGGCAACGGAAACAGTAAAATGCTGTGTATAATCTGCATTCTGAAATCTATAATGTAGGTGACTAAGGTCTATGAAACTAGAAAACACTCATTACATTACATGATAATAAAAAATATAGTTTCTGTGAACCACAACTTTGAAATAATTATCTTTCAACATTTCCTCATTTCCCAACAAACTGCATTTCTGTGAAACTTCATACACACACTTCTGTATATAAGAACTTTTCACAGGTGCTGACCTTAGTTACTTTAATTTTGTATGTAAAGGGACCACCTACTCGCAATGTCAATGCCGTTGCAAGTAGAGGGTTTATATTGCATGGTAATACTTTTCTATCATGTTTATTCTTCATGTTTTAAACAGTTTATAACATATATTGTTTTATGTGCTAATGTTGAATTAACTTGTAGCCAGTCAGACTAATAAAGTAATGATTAGGTGATTTCTCATATTGCAATAAATGTACTTCAGACACAACACTTGGCCGTGTCTTTGATGCTTGCATCAATGAATTTCCTTGTTTTCATTGGTTGAGAGTTCTATTTATAACACAGCAGCATTCCAGAGTTAACCCTTTATCTCTGCAGTGTATTTTTGTACAATGTACAGGTATCAAGGCCATGCTGTGAGAGAACAGCCCCTATAATAACTAGGGCGATTCAACAAATAGATTCTCAGTAACATGAGTAAGATACAATGATGAAACAATATTATCTATCTGTAAGTTTGATGTTTATTTCAATTGAGGCTTGTTACACAGTAGAAACAGCAAATTTAAACAATAAACTACATGCTTAAGAGTGACTCAAACAATAGTTCATCTTCAATAATTATAAGCAAAAAATATGAGTATGATTAAAATAATTATGTTTTGCAAGAGGAACTCAATGTTACAAGTCTTTACTTAAATCTAATGTTTCAGCTTTATCACTACACAAATGATATCAGCACAGAAATTTCCAGTCTCAGAATGAGAGAAAAATTCTGAGTGTTTTCCACTGATTTACACTCATAAAAATGGCTAAGTTCGATTTTCCACTGATTTCCACTACAGTTCTGTGGCATTTGGTGGAACTTATGTTGTCATTTGGTGGCAAACAGTGGCAATGTAAAGAAAAGGTAACAATTTTCCATCAAATGCCAGTATTGTCCATCATATTTTCCATCAGATGCTACTGAATGCCATACAATGCCAAGAAAAATAATAGAAAATGATGGAAATAGGTGGCATATTTACAGAAGGGAGATGACTCCTATTGATTTTGAGGTCATTAGGTCAAAGTTCAAGGTCAGTTGGCCAGGAACAGTTGAATGGTTTCCGGACAATAACTCAAGAACACATGGGCCAAGGATCATGAAAGTTGATTGAGAGGTTAATCATGACCAGCAGATGACCCCTATTGAATTTGAGGGCAGTAGGTCAAAGGTCAAGGTTAAGGTGACCCGGAACAGTTAAACACTTTCCGGACAATAACTTGAGAATGCTTGGGCCTAGGATCACGAAACTTAATAGGAAGGTTGATCATGACCAGCAGATGACCCCTGTTGATTTTGAGGTCAATAGGTCACATTGAACCAGAACAATAGAACTTTTGTTTACAGTGAGCAAATAATTTCTGTTTCTTGTGCAATTACTGAATACATCAAGGGGGGCATTTCGTGTTCTCCGAGCTCTTGTATCAATAAAATCTGTAAAAAGACCTGGGGCCACTATCTCGAAAACTTATTCGTATCGTAAGTTAAGGTATGATTTACGATAAACCTAAGGTAAGACTAAGGTAGTGTTTATAATTCAGCTATCATTAAACACCTCTTAACGCCCTCGTAAAGGGTTCATAACTTAAGGTATTGTTAGTTAGTTACGATATCATAAGTCGTGGATAATCCATTTAGTGACGTCTTTTTAGACCAACTGCACGTGTATCTGATAGCCCACAAGTTGTCTGTTGCTAAACATAATAGGAAATATATCAACATTAAGTGAATTTTATCCCTTGTCAATGGTATAATGCCTACTAAAAAGTATTTACATTACATCAGACTTTATTCCGTAATAAAATAAAAACAATTGTCTAATATTTATTCAGCGATGACTTCTAAAATGTAGAGTTATGCTCAACTTAAACTCTAAACACTTGGTCACATATACCAAGTCTTGTAAGGAATGTATGGTATTATTTTAGAGTAGGGTATTTTAAGAACAAATTTCATACATAATTGTATTCAAAGAACCTTTCTAAACATCTTTTCAACTGTATCGACTTTGCCTTAAAATACCCAACATCTGCACAGAAGTGTTGTCAAAACAATCTACTGCACCGATAAGACAAAGAACGCTGTTGGAGTTTGCAATAAACAATGTGAATTTTTCTGTGATAAAATTAGTCAGTTTACTGCATTAGTATCCCTGGGTTCCTTACAAGTCTTAAGCTGTTCTCCACAAATGCCTGGCAACTCCCCCTCATAAGTCAGAGGTGGAGAATGAATGACCTTAGATATATTGCCAATAGTCACTGAGAACAAGAACGCCTGGCCAGGTATTCGAACCTACTTTGAGATCATGTGTGTTCTATGTATTATGCTAGCTGAGCAGGGATCTGCGTGTAGCGTTCAATTTTAAAAATAAATTTATCACATGTTTGATGTCGCAGGAGTATAATTAAGCCATTACATAAAAATGATAATACACCAGTCGTCCGTTGGTCAAATTGACTTGTTTATAATAGTTAAGGAAAGTTACTAAGAAATTTTAATATTTCGACAGGAAAAGCTAGTATGTGATAAAAAAAATATTTCATTTGTGACTTTTCACATTAATTTTATTTGACTCGTTAAATAAAATTGATAAAATGCTCGACAAAGCCTCGCATTTTATCATTTTATTCAACTCGTTTAATAAATTCAATATGAAAAGACACTCATGTAATATCCACCGTATATCTTTAATCTATATAAATGTTTCAGCCTGTTTTTAATCTTGCTACTTTCTCATGAGCGACTCTTAATGTGAAATATTTACTGTCAAATAAATCGGACAGAAATTTAGTGGCTCTTTGTAACTATACATATTATAGTCTTACACAATGCAATTCCTTTCATTATTGGTCAGTTTAGAAAACGGTGACGGAAACATAATTCAGTATCACCAGTTATTACAGTTCACGGGCTATATGTCTTAAGATTCCAGGAATTCTATGATAGAAAATTTCAACTACATGTATATCAGTGATATAAACGCAACATGTTTCGTACTGCTCTAAAGCTTTATAATGTTTGTGTTTTTTTCTAACACCATTTGATGAATAGAAACCGCCAGTGAACATATACAGCAATTACTGTGGTAAAAGCCAAGTTTTCATCAATTTATATGAAATACTTTTTGAACTAGGTGCGTCACAAGGTGAGAGTGTGCATTTTCGACTCTCTCAGGGGTCATAACTCTGGAAATAGGGGGCGGAGACAAACGAAAAATAGGAGGTGCGCAATTTCATATCATGATAAAGACTCATGCAAGGTTTCATCAATTTATATGAAACACTTTTTGAGCGAGGAGCGTCAAAAGGGGAAAATATACATTTTTAGCTCACCTGAGCACAAAGTGCTCAAAGGTGAGCTTTTGTGATCACCCTGTGTCCGTTGTCCGTCGTCCGTCCGTCGTCGTCGTCAACAATTTGACTGTTAACACTCTAGAGGTCACAATTTTGGTCCAATCTTAATGAAACTTGGTCAGAATGTTACTCTCAATTAAATCTTGGATGAGTTCGATATTGGGTCATCTGGGGTCAAAAACTAGGTCACCAGGTCAAATCAAAGGAAAAGCTTGTTAACACTCTAGAGGTAACAATTTTGGCCCAATCTTAATGAAACTTGGTCAGAATGTTACCCTCAATAAAATCTTGGACAAGTTTGATATTGGGTCATCAGGTCAAAAACTAGATCACCAGGTCAAATCAAAGGAAAAGCTTGTTCTCACTCTAGAGGTCACAATTTTGGCCCAATCTTAATGAAACTTGGTGAGAATGTTACCCTCAATAAAATCTTGGACGAGTTCGATATTGGGTCATCTGGGATAAAACTAGGTCACCAGGTCAAATCAAAGGAAAAGCTTGTTAACACTGTAGAGGCCACATTTATGACTGTATCTTCATGAAACCTGGTCAGAATGTTAATCTTGATGATCTCAAGGTCCAGTTTGAATCTGGGTCATGTAGGGTAAAAAACTAGGTCACCAGGTCAGATCAAAGGAAAAGCTAGTTAACACTGTAGAGGCCACATTTATGGCCATATCTTAATGAAATTTGGTCAGAATGTTAATCTTGATGATTTATAGGTCAAATTCAAATCTGGGTCAGATGGGGTCAAAAACTAGGTCATTAGGTCAAATCAAAGGAAAAGCTTGTTAACACTCTAGAGGTCACAATTTTGGCCCAATCTTAATGAAACTTGGTCAGAATGTTACCCTCAATAAAATCATGGACAAGTTTGATAATGGGTCATCAGGTCAAAAACTAGATCACCAGGTCAAATCAAAGGAAAAGCTTGTTCTCACTCTAGAGGTCACAATTTTGGCCCAATCTTAATGAAACTTGGTGAGAATGTTACCCTCAATAAAATCTTGGACGAGTTCGATATTGGGTCATCTGGGATAAAACTAGGTCACCAGGTCAAATCAAAGGAAAAGCTTGTTAACACTGTAGAGGCCACATTTATGACTGTATCTTCATGAAACCTGGTCAGAATGTTAATCTTGATGATCTCAAGGTCCAGTTTGAATCTGGGTCATGTAGGGTAAAAAACTAGGTCACCAGGTCAGATCAAAGGAAAAGCTAGTTAACACTGTAGAGGCCACATTTATGGCCATATCTTAATGAAATTTGGTCAGAATGTTAATCTTGATGATTTATAGGTCAAATTCAAATCTGGGTCAGATGGGGTCAAAAACTAGGTCATTAGGTCAAATCAAAGGAAAAGCTTGTTAGCACTGTAGAGGCCACATTTATGACTGTATCTTCATGAAACTTAGTCAGAATGTTAATCTTGATGTTCTTTAGGTCAAGTTCAAATCTGGGTCATATGGGGTCAAAAACTAGGTCACCGGGTCAAATCAAGGAAAAGTTAGTGAACACTTTAGATGCCACATTTATGACCATAACTTAATGAAACTTGGTCAGAATGTTAATCTTGATGATCTATAGTTCATGTTCAAATCTAGGTCAGGTGGGGTAAAAAACTAGGTCACTAGGTCAAATCAAAGGAAAAGCTTGTTAACACTGTAGAGGCCACATTTATGACTTATCTTCATGAAACTTGGTCAGAATGTTAATCATTATGATCTTTAGGTCAAGTTCGAATCTGGGTCATGCGGAGTCAAAATCTAGGTCACCGGGTCAGATCAAAGGAAAAGCTTGTTAACAGTCTAGAGGCAATATTTTTGACTGTATCCTCATGAAACTTAGTCAGAATGTTAATCTTGATGATCTTTAGGTCAAGTTCGAATCTGGGTCATGTGGGTAAAAAACTAGGTCACCGGGTCAAATCAAAGGAAAAGCTAGTTAACACTTTTAAGGCCACATTTATGACCATATCTTAATGAAACTTGGTCAGAATGTTAATCTTGATGATCTTTAGGTCAATAGGTCAGGTGAGCAATACAGGGCCTTCATGGCCCTCTTGTTTACTAATTCAGGGGCCATAACTCTAGAAATATGGGGCAGAACCAGACGAAAAATAGGAGGTGCGCAAGATCATATCATGATAAAGACTCCTGCAAGATTTCATCTATTCATATCAGGTACTTTCTGAGCTAGGCGCGTCACAAAATTCTGACGGACGGACGACAGGACGCACAATACCAAATCTATATGCCCCCTCCACTCTATTGTGGGGGCACAAAACTGTGCGTTTTTATCTATCAAAACAGATTAAAAGCATTAAATTTATCCATCTATACGAAATAAATTCATGTTTGTTGACACGACCGGATGAAAAGACAACTTCAATAAATATATTTCCGCTAGTTTCAGCCTGGTACAATAAGAAACAAAAAGATTCAGCTTCAGATCGTTAATCCCAAACACACACACACAAACTGAAAAAAGTATGTTCTGTTAGTAAAAGTTAGTCCACACAACAGGGAATTGAAGTGTAAACTTTTCCATGGGACCTGTTGAATTTAAAAGTATTAATGAAATTTTCAGTATACTTAAACTGTTATCCATTTGGTTTCAGTTTAAGGCTTAGAATTAGGCTTTGAGAAACAAAAATCAAACAACACCAAATCATAGAAAGAAAGAGTTGTTTGACATGAAAATTGAACAGCATGTAAAACATGTATATTACTTTACGAAACAAGTGCCAGTATACTGATATAAACATGAATTCCAGAAAAGGACTGCCTAAAGGGGCCCAACTTCCGGACAGTCAAACGCCTTTAAAAACACCCCATTTACAAAGAACTGTTACACATGTTCATTTTGATGCATTATTGCAATAGCGTGCGAGTGGTGAAATTTCACATAACGGGGTGGAACTCAGTTTTCAGCAATTGTTTATCTTTATTTCTTTACAAATGGCATTTATTTTCAAAGGGAGACAACTTTTCCAAATATTTTAAGTACAAATGGCATTTATTTTCAAAGGGAGACAATTTTTTCCGAATACTTTAAGTATCAGTCGAGAAAAAGTTTTCTCCCTTTGAAAATGAATGCCATTTGTAAAGAAATAAAGATAATTGCTGAAAACTGTGTTCCACTTTGTTATGTGAATTTTCACTACTCGCACGCTATTGCAAATGCATCAAAACAAACATGTGTAACAGTTCTTTGAAAATGGTGAGTTTTTAAAGGTGTTTGACTGTCCGGAAGTGGGGCCCCTTTAGGCAGTCCTTCTCCGGAAGTCAATGTTTATATCAGTATACTGACACTTGTTTTGTAAGGTAATATACATGTTTTACATGCTGTGCAATTTTCATGTTAAACAACTATTTCTTTCTATGATTTGGTGTTGTTTGATTTTTGTTTCTCAAAGCCTAATTCTAAACCTTAACACAATTTATTAGTTCACTGTTTTAGAGAATACTAATTGCAAGATATATGTGGAAGCCTAAGGCCCACATTTATCAGATTTCAGATGGTATCTGTTAAAACTTCAGCTCAGAAAGTGCAGATGTAGAACTCTGGAATTCAAATTGAATAATTTCAAATAAAATTTTCCAAAAAGATCAACAGCTTAATATTCTGAAAAAAAAAAAACCCCACAAAAAACATGAGAAGATAACTTTGTCTGGTAAATCATTACTATAATATTTTGATGCGGTTGTTGCAGGTACATGTTGAAACACAGAAAGCCGCATACATGTTTGAGCGCGCGTGTAGTATGCACGAGGCTGCCAAGGAGATGGTTCAGCTGGCAGAGCAGGGCTATATGCAACGTGAAGACTCGGGGGACCCAGCCTGGCAGGAGATGCTCAATCATGCTACTATGAAGGTTAGAACGTTTGATCTTCAGTACAGAAGAATTGGTTAAATATGCATTAATTTCATGTCTAAGTACATGTACATACAGTCACATGTTTTAAGCAGTCAGTCAAGGAAGTGACACGAACTGGCTGCTTAAGATAGGTTGCTGCTTTAGAAAGGTTGATATTGGACCCTAAAATCAATTTTGTAAGTTTGCTGACTGGCTGCTTAAGGCAAGTAGCTGCTTGATACAGATGTCTGCTTTATCAGGTTTTTCTGTATGAAACATTTTGTCTGTCTTTGAAATATAAACAGTTCTTTTAACAAAACAGGGTTAGGAGCGCTTTATACAAAGAAGAAGAACACTTACTTTATGTCGTGAGTAAATCAGTTATTCACTTTCATGTTCCTAACTACAAAAACAACAAACAAAATATAGGATACATGTCTTAGTATTTGACAGCATTCCAATGTACAAAAAATACGAATATATTGGTCTTGTAAATGTCAGTTGGTACGATGTTGTACGATGTTGTGCGATGTGGTAATGATCGACCGGTAGAAGTTATCTTTAGTTATTTGGTTATCTTTATCTTTGTTCACCACTCCGCCTGAAAACATAGATTTAAGGCAAACATACAATCAGATGTTCATGAAAATCTAAACAGTAAAACTGGGTTTTCTATTATGTCCCAAATGAAATGGAAAAATGTAATAACTTGAACTCATCTAGAAACAGTTTAACAGCATATAAGATGGCCACTCCGGTCTCTCTCAGCTACTTGTAACAACCACAAAATCAAAAAACAAAAGTTGTTTAGCATGTAAAACTTAACATTCTTTCAAGTTAGCACCCAAATAAAATGAAAACTAGCTCAAAGAAGAGCTGTCTAAGACAGCAACGCTCGAGTATTCAACAGAATTGTCATTTGAATGAATACAAAAGTCAAAAAAGGTGCATTATCTGTGTTATATACACAATTTAAATTGAAATTCAGACAACAGATATTTAATTTTAATCAATAAAAATCACAATCAATTTTTGATAAGAAAACATTGGCTTTACTTTTTTAGCTCGACTTTTCGTAGACTTTGCACTCGCCCCAACGTCGGCGTTGGTTAAAGTTTTTGATAAAGTCAAATATCTCTGTTACTATTAAAGCTTTTGACTTGAAACTTAAAATGGTCATTTACTATCAAAGTCTACACCAGGAGAAACAATCCCCGTAACTCTGATTTGAATTTTGACTGAGTTATTCCCCTTTTTAACTTAGAATATTTTGGTTAAAGTTTTTGATAATGTCAAATATCTCCGTTACTATCAAAGCTTTTGACTTGAAACTTAAAACAGTTATTTACTATATCAAAGTCTACACCAGGAGAAACAATCCCCATAACTCTGATTTGAATTTTGACAGAGTTATGCCCCTTCTTACCTTAGAATTTTTAGCTCACCTGTCACGTAGTGACAGGGTGTACGTGACAGGGTGAGCTTTTGTGATCACTCTTCGCCCGTCGTCTGTCCGACCACAATTTCCTTGTGAACACGATAGAGACCACATTTTATATTTGATTTTAATCAAACTTGCACACAACTTGTATGGGCATAATATCTCGGTTACTTTCGAAAACTGGCCAGATCCCATCATGGGTTCCAGAGTCATGGCCCCTTAAAGGGCCAAAATTTGCCATTTTTGGCTTGTGAACACAATAGAGACCACATTTTGCAATCAACTTTAATAAAACTGCACACAACTTGTATGGGCATAATATCTCGGTTCCTTTAGAAAACTGGCCAGATCCCATCATGGGTTGCAGAGTTGTGGCCCCTTAAAGAGAATTCCTATAGTTTTTTTCCTTTCATAGAAATTTTTTAAATTCACATAATTATATGATAGGAAAATTTGTGCTGAAAACAATGAACAAATAAAAACAATAGGTCACCATGCTTGTTTTTGTGAAAAATTGTTTTGAACACACCCACTGAAATTGCTAGCGATTTTTCAACATTTTCATAATTTTCTGCTTTTTTATAAATACCAACCAAAATATACATCAAGACAGCACAATAAGGTTTTTTCTTTTTTACAGATTTTATTATATACTTATTTGATATCATAGTCATATTTGAAATACTCTATCCTTACAATAATGGGTACAAATGAAAAAAAATATTGTTTCATATTTACTTTTGTGAAATTTTTTCAGTGAAAAATACCCATAGTGAAGAATATTTTTTTAAATTTTGAAAATATTCTTTCATAGAATTTTTTCCTGTTTTTCTTGTGTATAGATAATTGTATTGTGAGCATAAAAATGGCTAAAAATGTATGGGTCACCAGGCTAAATTTTATGTTAAGACCGCTAGAATACAACACCTGTTCGGACGGAAAATAGCGCGAACCTGGCCAAATTGATTACATGTATGTCTGCTAGAAGTTAAAAAAAAGTTTTAAAAATTCTTAATTCTTTCTATAATTGAATACTAAATAATCTGAAAGGTGATATTGTCTTATCAGTACTAAGTCAATTATCTTACATTATATGAACAACACTGTCTTTGTACCAAAATGCGATGTGAAAACACAACCACAAAAATTGCAAGGTACCTGTCAGGCATGATACTTGTCAATACAACATAAACCAGTATCAACATTTGATTACTGATAAAACTTATCAAAAATGTTATTTTACTCAAGGTTCCTCATATTTAAGACTGTCTGTAACATGTTTCAACAAATGTTGACTTCAGTTCAGTTTTCCATAGAAAGTGTCGGCTGCGCAGAAAGATGCGCATAAAAAACTATCGGAATTCCCTTTAAAAGGCCAAAATTTGCTATTTTTGGCTTATGAACACGATAGAGACCACATTTTGCAATCAACTTTAATGAAACTTGTATTGGCATAATATCTTGGTTCTTTTCGAAAACTGGCCAGATCCCATCATGGGTTCCAGAGTTATGGCTCCTTAAAGGGCCAAAATTTGCTATTTTTGGCTTGTGAACACGATAGAGACAACATTTTGCAATCAACTTTAATCAAACTTGCACATGAATTGTATTGGCATAATATCTCAGTTCCTTTCGAAAACTGGCCAGGTCCCATCATGGGTTGCAGAGTTATGGCCCCTTAAAGGGCCAAAATTTGCTATTTTGGCTTTTCCAGCCATATAGAGACTTCATTTATGGTTTGATATATATTAATATGAATTGCACTAGATGTAAATGCATATATTTGTGTTTGTAAAACCTTTATATATCGAGAAAGTAAATAAAAGGTGTAACCCTTTTTGGGGCCTCAAAAAAAAAAAATTAAAAAAAAAGGTTTCAAACTGATGAGAACTGGTCAGAGTGTTTGTCTTGATGACCTCTAGATCAATTTTAAATCTGGGTCATGTAGGGTCAAAAACTAGATCACCCGGTCAAATCAAAAGAAAAACTTGTGAACACTCTAGAGGCCACAGTTGTGACTCAATCTTTATGAAACTTGGTCAGAATGGTTGTCTTAATGATCTCTAGGTCGAATTGGAAACTGGGTTATGTGGGGTCAAAAACTAGGTCACTAGGCCAGATCAAAGGAAAATCTTGTAAACACTCTAGAGTCTGCAGTTTAAGTTTGAAACTCACGAGAAATGGTCAGAATGTTTGTCTTGATGACATTTAGGTCAAGTTCAAATCTGGGTCATGTGGAGTCAAAAACTAGGTCATAAGTTCAAATCA
Source organism: Mercenaria mercenaria (assembly GCF_021730395.1). Lineage (NCBI taxonomy): Eukaryota > Metazoa > Mollusca > Bivalvia > Venerida > Veneridae > Mercenaria > Mercenaria mercenaria. Next base: position 10,459 of record NW_026462709.1, on the reverse strand, counting down.
AATGAAAAGCTTGATAACACTCCAGAGGCCTTGTTTATGACCCTATCTTCATGAAACTTGGTCAGAATGATGATCTTTAGCCCAAGTATTAATTTGGGTTCAAAAACTAGATCACCTGTTTAAATCAAAGAAAAAAGCTTGCGCATGCAATAGGGGCTGTATTTTCATTTGATGTACATGAAACTTGGTCAGAATGTTTGTCTGCATGAAATCTCACATGAATTTTTATCTGGGTCATATGGGGTCAAAAACTAGTTCACCAGGTCAAATCAAAGAGTAAGCTTGTTTACACACTAGAGGGCACATTTTTATTCTGTCTTCGTAAAACTTGGTCAGAATGTTTGTTAGTATAAAGTCTTGGATGATTTGAAATCTTGGTCATATGGGGTCCAAAACTAGGTCACTAGGTTAAATCAAAAGGAAAAGCTTGTATATACTAGAGGCCACTTTTTTGCTCCAATCTTCCCGAAACGTTATCAGAATTCAAATCTGAGTCATGTGGGGTAAAAAACTAGGTCACTAGGTCAAATAAAAGAAAATGCTTCTTTACACTCAAGAGGCCACATTTTTTGCTCCAATCTTAATGAAAATTGGTCAGAATATTAAATTTTGTCTCCATGAAATCTCTAGGTAAAACATGTTTACATTGTTATGGTGTGTTAGTCAGGTGAGCGGCCTAGGGCCATATTGGCCCCCTTGATTCTTTTAATCGCGACTGTATTTTATTTTTGTCTGCCATTGCATAGCAATTTTGAAAGCTGTCTGTTGTTAGGTGACCGGAGACTGACTACTATTTTTAGCTCACCTGTGGCATAGTGACTTAAAAGAAAGAGTGGGGCCTCCGTGGCCGAGTGGTTAAGGTCACTGACTTCAAATCACTTGCCCCTCATCGATGTAGGTTCGAGCCTCACTCGGGGCGTTGAGTTCTTCATGTGAGGAAGTCATCCAGCCAGCTTACGGAAGGTCGGTGGTTCTACCCAGGTGCCCGCTCCTGATGAAATAATGCACGGAGGGGCACCTGGGGTCTTCCTCCACCATTAAAGCTGGAAAGTCGCCATATGACCTATCATGTGTCGGTGCGACGTTACATCCAACAAAAAAATGAAAGAGGGCCATCTAACTGTAAAGAGAACAAAAGAGAACAGTAGCGTCAATCCGTTAACAATAGATCTTAGGGCCAGGGCCCCCTATACAACTAAAGAAAATAACAAAAGAAATGGCCCCCTCCTTCATTTCGGTCGTCCGTCCATCCACAATTTCTTGTGAACACGATAGCTTTTGCAGCCATTATAGAGACTTCTTTTATGGTTTGATTTGATACAAACTGCAAAATATCTTCAACAACAATAAATCTTTGATTAGCCCACCACCATCAGATGGTGGGCTATTCAAATCACTCTGCATCTGTGGTCCATCGTCCTTCAGTCCTTCCGTCCGTCCGTTAACAATTTCTCATTGTCGTATCTCCTCAGAAACTACTGGGGGAATTTTGACCAAACTTTGTCAGAATGATGTATTGGTACCCTAGTTGTGTCCCCCTGAAAATCAGACTGGTTCAACAATTTTTGAGTGAGTTATGGCCCTTTGTTTATTGTTATAATTAACCCCCACCAAACATGTTTGGAGGGGGGCTATATAGGAGTCAGTTTTGTCCCGTCCTGTCCTGTCCTGTCGCGTCCCGTCCCGTCGCATCGCGTCCCGAAATCTGTTATCTCAGTTACTACTATATGGATTTGATTCAAACTTAAAATAGATGTATCACCTTATCACCCACATCATGTGACACAAGGTGCATAACCTAACACCAACTTTTCATGAATTATGCCCCCTTTTACTTAGAATTTTGGTTAGCTCTATATGTAGTACTGATGTTGGTGGTAGTACAGTATCATATACCTATGTTAAACCTAACCCTAACCTCTAGTCAGTGTATTGTACGCTCAGTGTACTACCTATAGTCATATTCGATACTGCATATATGATTAACGTAGAATTTTAGGTTAATTTTGATGCATTTTCACTATATCTCAGTTATTACTAAATGGATTTGATTCAAACTTAAAATAGATGTTCCACCTTATCACCCACATCATGTGACACAAGGTGCATAACCTAACACCAACTTTTCTTGAATTATGCCCCCTTTTACTTAGAATTTTAGGTTAATTTTGATGCATTTTCACTATATCTCAGTTATTACTAAATGGATTTGATTCGAACTTAAAATAAATGTTCCACCTTATCACCCACATCATGTGACACAAGGTGCATAACTTTGACACCAACTTTTCATGGATTATGCCCCTTTTACTTAGAATTTAAGGTAAATTTTGATGCATTTTCACTATATCTCACTTATTATGCCCCCCTTCGAAGAAGGAGGGGTATATTGTTTTGCAGATGTCGGTATGTCTGTCGGTCGGTCGGTCTGTCTGTCGGTCGGTCTGTATGTAGACCAATCCGTTTCCGGATAATAACTCAAGAACGCTTGGGCCTAGGATCATGAAAGTTGATAGGAAGGTTGATCATCACCTGCAGATGACCCCTATTGATTTTGAGGTCTGTATTTCAAAGGTCAAGGTCACAGTGACCCTGAACAGTTAAACGGTTTCCGGATGATAACTCAAGAACGCTTGGGCCTAGGATCATGAAAGTTGATAGGGAGGTTGGTCATGACCAGCAGATGACCCCTATTGATTTTGAGGTCAGTATGTCAAAGTTCAAGGTCACAGTCCCCCGGAAAAGTTAAATGGTTTCCGGATGATAACTCAAGATTGCTTGGGCCTAGGATCTTGAAAGTTGATAGGAATGTTGTTCATGACCAGCAGATGACCCCTATTGATTTTGAGGTCAGTAGGTCAAAGGTCAAGGTCACAGTGACCAGGAACAGTAAAACGGTTTCCGGGCGATAACTCAAGAACGCTTGGGCCTAGGATCAGGAAAATTGATAAGGAGATTGTTTATGACCAGCAGATGACCCCTAGTGATTTTGAGGTCATTTGGTCAGAGTTCAAGGTCAGATTGGCCAGGAACAGTTAAACAGTTTCTGGACAATAACTTGAGAACACTTGGGCCAAGCGTCATGAAAGATGATAGAGAGGTTCATCATGACCAGCAGATGACCCCTATTGAATTTAAGGTCAGCAGGTCAAAGGTCAAGGTTACAGTGACCTGGAACATTTAAACCATTTCCAGACAATAACTTGAGAACTCTAGGGCCTAGGATCATGAAACTTGATAGGAAGGTTGGTCATGACCTGGAGATGACCCCTATAGATTTTGAGGTCTGTAGGCTAAAGGTCAAGGTCACATTGACCCTGAACAGTTAAACCCTTTCCGGACGATACCTTGAGAACGCTTGGGCCTAGGATCACTAAACTTAATAGTGAGGTTGATCATGACCAGCAGATGACCGCTGTTGATTTTGAGGTCAATAGGTCAATATCATATTGAACCAGAACAGTAGAACTTTTGTTTACAGTGAGCAAATAATTTCTGTTCCTTGTGCAATTACTGAATGCATCAAGGGGGGCATTTCGTGTTCGACGAGCTCTTGTTACAAAATAGAATTGATTCAAACTTAAAATAGATGTTCCATCTCATCACCCACATCATGTAACACAAGATGCGTAACTCTGACAACAATTTTTCATGAATTATGCCTCCTTTTACTTAGAATTTAAGACTAATTTTGATGCATTTTCACTATATATTATTATACCCCCACCAAACATGTTTGAGGTGGGTATATAGGAGTCAGTTTTGTCGCGTCCCGTCGCGTCCCGTCCCGTCGCATCCCGAAATCTATTATCTCAGTTATTACCAAATGGATTTGATTCAAACTTAAAATACATGTTCCACCTTATCACCCACATCATGTGACACAAGGTGCATAACTCTTGACACCAAGTTTTCATGAATTATGTCCCCTTTTACTTAGAATTTAAGGTTAATTTTGTTGTATTTTCACTATATCTCAGTTATTACTAAACGGATTTGATTCAAACTTAAAATAGATGTTCCACCTCATCACCCACATCATGTGACATAAGGTGCATAACTCTGACACCATTTTTATGCCCCCACTTTGGGGGGGGCATATAGATTTGCTCTTGTCCGTCCGTCCTTCTGTCCGTCCGTCCGTCCTTCCGAAAATGTTGTGTCGCACGTAGCTCTGAAAGTATTTGACGTAGAGTCACAAAACTTTACAGGAATGTTGGTCAGCATGTGATGTGTAGTTGTGCACCTGGGGTTTCGCGTCCGGATTCATTCAGTCATGTAGAAGTTATGGCCCCTGACTTTGTAAAAATTGGTCATTTTAATGTTGTGTCGTGCCTAGCTCCAAAAGTATATGACCTAGAGTCACAAAACTTTACAGGCATGTTGGTCAGCATATGTAGTTGTGCACCTGGGGTTTCGCGTCCGGATTCATCCAGACATGTAGGAGTTATGGCCCCTGACTTAGTAAAAAATTGGTCATTTTAATGTTGTGTCGTGCATAGCTCCAAAAGTATTTGACCTAGAATCACCAAAGTTTACAGGAATGTTGGTCAGCATGTGTAGTTGTGCACCTGGGGTTTCGCGTCCGGATTCATTCAGTCATGTAGAAGTTATGGCCCCTGACTTTGTAAAAATTGGTCATTTTAATGTTGTGTCGTGCCTAGCTCCAAAAGTATATGACCTAGAGTCACAAAACTTTACAGGCATGTTGGTCAGCATGTGTAGTTGTGCACCTGGGGTTTCGCGTCCAGATTCATCCAGTCATGTAGGAGTTATGGCCCCTGACTTAGTAAAAAATTGGTCATTTTAATGTTGTGTCGCGCATAGCCCCAAAAGTATTTGACCTAGAATCACCAAAGTTTACAGGAATGTTGGTCAGCATGTGTAGTTGTGCACCTGGGGTTTCGCATCCGGATTCATTCAGTATTGTAGGAGTTCTGGCCCCTGACTAATGTCATGTAGTGGGGGCATCTGTGTCCCATGGACACATTTCTAGTTTTTATGAATAATGCCCCTTTTTACTTAGAATTTAAGGTTGATTTTGATGTATTTTCACTTTATCTCAGTTACTACTGAATGGATTTGATTCAAACTTTAAATAGATGTTCCACCTCATCACCCACATCATGTGCCCACATCATGTGACACAAGGTGCATAACTCTGACACCAAGTTTTCATGAATTATGTCCCCTTTTACTTAGAATTTAAGGTTAATTTTGTTGTATTTTCACTATATCTCAGTTATTACTAAATGGATTTGATTCAGACTTAAAATAGTTGTTCCACCTCATCACCCAGATGATGTGACATAAGGTGCTTAACTCTGACATAAATTTTTTATGAATTATGTCCCCTTTTACTTTAAATTTAAGGTTGATTTTGATGTATTTTCACTATATCTCAATTATTACAAAATGGATTTGATTCAAACTTAAAATAGATGTTCCACCTCATCACCCACATCATGTGACACAAGGTGCATAACTCTGGCACCAATTTTTCATGAATTATGCCCCTTTTTACTTAGAATTTAAGGTTAATTTTGATGTATTTTCACTATATCTCAATTACTTCTGAATGGATTTGATTCAGACTTAAAATAGATGTTCCACCTCATCACCCACATCATGTGACACAAGGTGCATAACTCTGACACTATTTTTCTTGAATTGTGTCCCCTTTTACCTAGAATTTAAGGTTAATTTTGATGTATTTTCACTATAGCTCATTCTGATTGGCTTAGAGCCAAAGGGAAGTAACCTTTTTTTAACCTTTGTACTGAGTTTCTTCCCCTTAAATTCCAGGAATTAGTCTATTCTTACAAATCCTAATTTTAGATTTTCAATATTTTAGGTATTTTTCTAACTTTTTTATTATAAGTCCTATGTAAAAAGTAAAAACATTTTTCCGTGGTAACATGGGTCGGTAAGACACTTTTTTGTATTCACTTTTAGTGTATCTCTAATATTAGAGATTTAATATATTTACTAGTATTACTATACTAGTATTATACTAGTATTACTTATATGTGGAAGCCCAGGATGAAGTACTCCAAAGTATTTTTAAGATTCCTTATGGTTGCCATTCTTCTGTGACAAGACCGTATGGTGGGGGTATGAGTCACTCCTGTGACAGTTCTAGTTCTGATTGGCTTAGAGCCAAAGGGAAGTAACCTTTTTTAGCTCACCTGAGCATGAAGTGCTCAAAGGTGAGCTTTTGTGATCGCCCTGTGTCCGTCGTCCGTCGTCGTCCGTCCATCAGTCGTCCGTCGTCAACAATTTGACTGTTAACACTCTAGAGGTCACAATTTTGGCCCAATCTTAATGAAACTTGGTCAGAATGTTACCCTCAATAAAATCTTGGACGAGTTTGATATTGGGTCATCGGGGGTCAAAAACTAGGTCACCTGGTCAAATCAAAGGAAAAGCTTGTTAACACTCCTGAGGTCACAATTTGGGCCCAATTTTAATGAAACTTGGTCAGAATGTTACCCTCAATAAAATCTTGGACGAGTTCGATATTGGGTCATCTGGGTTCAAAAACTAGGTCACCAGGTCAAATCAAAGGAAAAACTTGTTAACACTCTAGAGGTCACATTTTTGGCCCAATCTTAATGAAACTTGGTCAGAATGTTACCCTCAATAAAATCTTAGACAAGTTCGATATTGGGTCATCTGGGGTTAAAAAACTAGGTCACCAGGTCAAATGAAAGGAAAAACTTGTTAACACTCTAGAGGTCACATTTTTGGCCCAATCTTAATGAAACTTGGTCAGAATTTTACCCTCAATAAAATCTTGGACGATTTTGATATTGGGTCATCTGGGGTCAAAAACTAGGTCACCAGGTCAAATCAAAGGAAAAGCTTGGTAACACTGTAGAGGCCATATTTATGACTGTATCTTCATGAAACTTAGTCAGAATTTTAATCTTGATGATCTTTAGGTCAAGTTCAAATCTGGGTCATGTGGGGTCAAAAACTAGGTCACTGGGTCATATCAAAGGAAAAGCTAGTTTACACAGTAGAGGCCACATTTATGTCCATTTCTTAATGAAAGTTGGTCAGAGTGTTAATCTTGATGATCTATAGGTCAAATTCAAATCTGGGTCAGGTGGGGTCAAAAACTAGGTCACCGAGTCAAATCAAAGGAAAAGCTATTTAACACTTTAGAGGTCACATTTATGATCATATCTTAATGAAACTTGGTCAGAATGTTAATCTTGATAATCTTTAGGTCAATAGGTCAGGTGAGCGATACAGGGCCTTCATGGCCCTCTTGTTTAACTTTTGTACTGAGTTACTCCCCCTTAAATTCCATGAATTAGTCTATTTTTAGAAATTCTATTTTTAGATTTTCAATATTTTAGGTATTTTTCTAACTTTTTTAGCTCACCTGTCACAAAGTGACAAGGTGAGCTTTTGTGATCGCGCAGCGTCCGTCGTCCGTGCGTGCGTAAACTTTTTGCTTGTGACCACTCTAGAGGTCACATTTTTCATGGGATCTTTATGAAAGTTGGTCAGAATGTTCACCTTGATGATATCTAGGTCAAGTTCGAAACTGGGTCATGTGCGATCAAAAACTAGGTCAGTAGGTCTAAAAATAGAAAAACCTTGTGACCTCTCTAGAGGCCATATTTTTCAATGGATCTTCATGAAAATTGGTCAGAATGTTTATCTTGATGATATCTAGATCAAGTTCGAAACTGGGTCAACTGCGGTCAAAAACTAGGTCAGTAGGTCAAATAATAGAAAATCCTTGTGACCTCTCTAGAGGTCATATTTTTCATGGGATCTGCATGAAAATTAGTCAGAATGTTCGTCTTGATGATATCTAGGTCAAGTTCGAAAGTGGGTCACGTCCGGTCCAAAACTAGGTCAGTAGGTCAAATAATAGAAAAACCTTGTGACCTCTGTAGAGGCCGTATTTTTCATGGGATCTGCATGAAAATTGCTCGGAATGTTCATCTTCATGATATCTAGGTCAAGTTTGAAACTGGGTCGACTGCGTTCCAAAACTAGGTCAGTAGGTCTAAAAATAGAAAATCCTTGTGACCTCCCTAGAGGCCATATTTTTTTTCAATGGATCTTCATGAAAATTGGTGAGAATGTTCACCTTGATGATACCTAGGTCTTTTTTGAAACTGGGTCACGTGCGGTCAAAAACTAGGTCAGTAGGTCAAATAATAGAAAAACCTTGTGACCTCTCTAGAGGTCATATTTTTCATGGGATCTGCATGAAAATTGGTCAGAATGTTCATCTTGATGATATCTAAGTCAAGTTCGTAACTGGGTTACGTGCAATCAAAAACTAGGTCAGTAGGTCAGATAATAGAAAAACCTTGTGACCTCTGTAGAGGCCAGATTTTTCATGGGATCTGCATGAAAATTGGTCAGAATGTTCATCTTGATAATATCTAGGTCAAGATTGAAACTGGGTCACGTGGTCAAAAACTAGGTCAGTAGGTCAAATAATAGAAAAACTTGTGATTTCTAGAGGCCATATTTTTCATGGGATCTTTATGAAAGTTTTCTGAATGTTCATCTTGATGATATCTAGGTCAAGTTTGAAACTGGGTCAACTGCGGTCAAACACTAGGTCACTAGGTCTAAACATAGAAAAACCTTGTGACCTCTATAGAGGCCATATTTTTCAATGGATCTTCATGAAAACTGGTGAGAATGTTCACCTTGATGATATCTAGGTCAAGTACAAAACTGGGTCACATGCCTTCAAAAACTAGTTCATTATGTCAAATAATAGAAAAACCTTGTGACCTCTCTAGAGGCCATATCTTTCAATGGATCTTCATGAAAATTGGTCAGAATTTTTATCTTGATGATGTCTAGGTCAAGTTCAGAACTAGGTCACATGAGCTCTAAAACTAGGTCACTATGTCAAATAATAGAAAAAACGACGTCATACTCAGTTCATGTGGGGACAGGTGAGTGATTCAGGACCATCATGGTCCTCTTGTTATTATTAGCCCTGTGTAAAAAGTAAAAACATTTTTCTGTGGTAACATGTGTCGGTAAGACATTTTTTTTGTATTCATTTTAGTGTATCTCTTATATTAAAGATTTTTATATTTACCTCATCCCTCATCCTGGGCACATAATTATACTAGTATTACTTATATGTGCCGAGGAAGCCCAGGATGAATAACTCAAAGACGAGGAAAATTTTGTTTTAAGTATTAAGTTTTTTTTACATTTGATATTATTCTAAGTATTTTTAAAAATTCTTATGGTTGATGGTTGCCATTCTTCTGTGACAAGACCATATGGTGGAGGTTTAAGTCACTCCTGTGACAGTTCTAGTTTACATAGATTTATGTAGGGAAAGCTTTGAAAATCTTCTTGTCCAAAACCACAGGGCCTAGGTCTTTGATATTTGTAATGTAGCATCATCTAGTGGTTCTCTACCAAGTTTGTTCAAATTATCCCCCTATGGTCAAATATGGCCCTGCCTCAGGGGTCACATTGTTCATATAGACTTACATAGGGAAAAACTTTTAAAATCTTCTTGTCCATAACCTACAACATTCAGATTTTGACCACATGTATAGTTTTGAGTGGCAAGATGAACCTTGACATGAGTTGACCTTGATCTTGACCTAGTGACCTACTTTCACATTTCTGTAGCTACAGCCTTCAAATTTGGACCACATGCATAGGTTTGTGTACTGAAACAAACTTTGACCTTGACATTGACCTAGTGACCTACTTTCACATTTTTGAAGGTACAGGCCTCAAATTTGGACCACATGCATAGTTTTGTGTTCCGAAATGAATTTTGACCTAGTGACCTACTTTCACATTTCTCAAGCTACAGCCTTCAAATTTGGACCACATGCATAGTTTGTGTACCGAAATGAACTTTGACTTTGAGATTGACCTAGTGACTTACTTTGACATTTCTGAAGCTACAGGCTTCAAATTTGGACCACATGCATAGTTTTGTGTTCTGAATTGAAATTTTGACATTGATTTTTACCTAGCACCTACTTTCACATTTTTTAAGCTACAGTCTTCAAATTTGAAGCAATGCATAGTTTTGTGTACTGAAATGAACTTTGACCTTGAAATTGATCTAGTGACCTACTTTCACATTTCTCAAGCTACAGCTTTCAAATTTGGACCACATGCCTGGACCACATGCACAGTGTTGTGTACCGAAATGAAATTTGACCTTGATTTTGACCTTGAGCTAGTCTTGAAATTTGGAAGATTAAAAAATGGCTCATTGGTGGCGCCAAGATCACTCTGTGATCTCTTGTTTCATGATGATCTGTCAGATCCAATCATAGGTTCCATCATAGGTTCCGGAGTTACAGCCCCTGAAGACCCATGAAAAGCCAAAATTGTTAATTCTTACTTGTGAAGACAATAGAATATACACAACTTAAGTCACAGTAAGATTTCGGTTTCTTTCGAAACTGGCTAGATTCCATCATGGATT